>NW_027394277.1:2586328-2886328 GCF_049309525.1 Garra rufa | reverse complement strand
ACAATTGTGAGAAATTAAGCCAGAATTGCAATTTAATCTCATATTTCAGGCTTTCTTTCTCCATAAACTCACAATTGTGAGAAATAAAGCCAGAATTGCAATATTAACTCATAATTCAGGCTTTCTTTCTCAGAAATTGGTGATATATACTCACAATTGTGAGAAATGAAGCCAGAATTGCAATATGAACTCATAATTCAGGCTTTCTTTCTCAAAAATTAATGATATAAACGTACAATTGTGAGCATTAAAGCGAGAATTGCAATATAAACTCATAATTAAGGCTTTCTTTCTCAAAAATGTATGATATAAACTTAAAATTGTGAGCATTAAAGCCAGAATTCAATATTAACTCATAATTCAGGCTTTCTTTCTCAGAAATTGGTGATATATACTCACAACTTTGAGAAATAAAGCCAGAATTGCAATATAAACTCATAATTCAGGCTTTCTTTCTCAAAAATGGATAACATAAACTCACAATTGTGAGAAATAAAGCCAGAATTCAATATTAACTCATAATTCAGGCTTTCTTTCTCAGAAATTGGTGATATATACTCACAACTGTGAGAAATAAAGCCAGAATTGCAATATAAACTCATAATTCAGGCTTTCTTTCTCAAAAATGGATGATATATACTCACAATTGTGAGAAATAAAGCCAGAATTCAAAATTAACTCATAATTCAGGCTTTATTTCTCAGAAATTGGTGATATATACTCACAACTGTGAGAAATAAAGCCAGAATTCAATATTAACTCATAATTCAGGCTTTCTTTCTCAGAAATTGGTGATATATACTCACAACTGTGAGAAATAAAGCCAGAATTCTATATTAACTCATAATTCAGGCTTTCTTTCTCAAAAATGGATGATATATACTCACAATTGTGAGAAATAAAGCCAGAATTGCAATATAAACTCACAATTCAGGCTTTATTTCTCAGAAATTGGTGATATATACTCACAACTGTGAGAAATAAAGCCAGAATTCAATATTAACTCATAATTCAGGCTTTCTTTCTCAGAAATTGGTGATATATACTCACAACTGTGAGAAATAAAGCCAGAATTCTATATTAACTCATAATTCAGGCTTTCTTTCTCAAAAATGGATGATATATACTCACAATTGTGAGAAATAAAGCCAGAAGTGCAATATAAACTCACAATTCAAGCTTTCTTTATCAGAAATGGGTGATATATACTCACAATTGTGAGAAATTAAGCCAGAATTGCAATATAAACTCATAATTCAGGCTTTCTTTCTCAGAAATGGATGATATAAACCCACAATTGTGAGCAATAAAGCCAGAATTGCAATTTAAACTCATATTTCAGGCTTTCTTTCTCAAAAATGAATGATATAAACATACAAATGTGAGCATTAAAGCCAGAATTGCAATATAAACTCATAATTAAGGCTTTCTTTCTCAAAAATGGATGATATAAACTTACAATTGTGAGCATTAAAGCCAGAATTGCAATATAAACTCATAATTCAGGCTTTCTTTCTCAGAAATGGGTGATATATACTCATAATTGTGAGAAATGAAGCCAGAATTGCAATATGAACTCATAATTCAGGCTTTCTTTCTCAAAAATTAATCATATAAACTTACAATTGTGACAATTAAAGCGAGAATTGCAATATAAACTAATAATTAAGGCTTTCTTTCTCAAAAATGGATGATATAAACTTACAATTGTCAGCATTAAAGCCAGAATTGCAATATAAACTCATAATTAAGGCTTTCTTTCTCAAAAATGGATGATATAAACTTAAAATTGTGAGCATTAAAGCCAGAATTGCAATATAAACTCATAATTCAGGCTTTCTTTCTCAAAAAAAAATTGATGATATATACTCACATTTGTGAGAAAAAAAAAAGCCAGAATTGCAATATAAACTCATAATTCAGGCTTTCTTTCTCAAAAAATTGATGATATATACTCACATTTGTGAGAAATAAAGCCAGAATTGCAATATGAACTCATAATTCAGGCTTTCTTTCTCAGAAATGGGTGATATATACTCACAATTGTGAGAAATTAAGCCAGAATTGCAATTTATACTCATATTTCAGGCTTTCTTTCTCCATAAACTCACAATTGTGAGAAATAAAGCCAGAATTGCAATATAAACTAATAATTCAGGCTTTCTTTCTCAGAAATGAGTGATATATACTCACAATTGTGAGAAATTAAGCCAGAATTGCAATTTAAACTCATATTTCAGGCTTTCTTTCTCAAAAATGCATGATATATTCTCACAATTGTGAGAAATAAAGCCAGAATTCAATATAAACTCATAATTCAGGCTTTCTTTCTCAGAAATGGATAACATAAACTCACAATTGTGAGAAATAAAGCCAGAATTCAATATTAACTAATAATTCAGGCTTTCTTTCTCAGAAATGGATAACATAAACTCACAATTGTGAGAAATAAAGCCAGAATTGCAATATAAACTAATAATTCAGGCTTTCTTTCTCAAAAATGAATGATATAAACTTACAATTGTGAGCATTAAAGCCAGAATTGCAATATAAACTCATAATTAAGGCTTTCTTTCTCAAAAATGGATGATATAAACTTAAAATTGTGAGCATTAAAGCCAGAATTGCAATATAAACTCATATTTCAGGCTTTCTTTCTCAAAAAAAAATTGATGATATATACTCACATTTGTGAGAAAAAAAAAGCCAGAATTGCAATATAAACTCATAATTCAGGCTTTCTTTCTCAAAAAATTGATGATATATACTCACATTTGTGAGAAATAAAGCCAGAATTACAATATGAACTCATAATTCAGGCTTTCTTTCTCAGAAATGGGTGATATATACTCACAATTGTGAGAAATTAAGCCAGAATTGCAATTTAAACTCATATTTCAGGCTTTCTTTCTCAAAAATGCATGATATATTCTCACAATTGTGAGAAATAAAGCCAGAATTCAATATAAACTCATAATTCAGGCTTTCTTTCTCAGAAATGGATAACATAAACTCACAATTGTGAGAAATAAAGCCAGAATTCAATATTAACTAATAATTCAGGCTTTCTTTCTCAGAAATGGATAACATAAACTCACAATTGTGAGAAATAAAGCCAGAATTGCAATATAAACTAATAATTCAGGCTTTCTTTCTCAAAAATGAATGATATAAACTTACAATTGTGAGCATTAAAGCCAGAATTGCAATATAAACTCATAATTAAGGCTTTCTTTCTCAAAAATGGATGATATAAACTTAAAATTGTGAGCATTAAAGCCAGAATTGCAATATAAACTCATAATTCAGGCTTTCTTTCTCAAAAAAAAAATTGATGATATATACTCACATTTGTGAGAAAAAAAAAAGCCAGAATTGCAATATAAACTCATAATTCAGGCTTTCTTTCTCAAAAAATTGATGATATATACTCACATTTGTGAGAAATAAAGCCAGAATTGCAATATGAACTCATAATTCAGGCTTTCTTTCTCAGAAATGGGTGATATATACTCACAATTGTGAGAAATTAAGCCAGAATTGCAATTTAAACTCATATTTCAGGCTTTCTTTCTCCATAAACTCACAATTGTGAGAAATAAAGCCAGAATTGCAATATAAACTAATAATTCAGGCTTTCTTTCTCAGAAATGGGTGATATATACTCACAATTGTGAGAAATTAAGCCAGAATTGCAATTTAAACTCATTTTCAGGCTTTCTTTCTCAAAAATGCATGATATATTCTCACAATTGTGAGAAATAAAGCCAGAATTCAATATAAACTCATAATTCAGGCTTTCTTTCTCAGAAATGGATAACATAAACTCACAATTGTGAGAAATAAAGCCAGAATTCAATATTAACTAATAATTCAGGCTTTCTTTCTCAGAAATGGATAACATAAACTCACAATTGTGAGAAATAAAGCCAGAATTGCAATATAAACTAATAATTCAGGCTTTCTTTCTCAAAAATGAATGATATAAACTTACAATTGTGAGCATTAAAGCCAGAATTGCAATATAAACTCATAATTAAGGCTTTCTTTCTCAAAAATGGATAACATAAACTCACAATTGTGAGAAATAAAGCCAGAATTGCAATATAAACTAATAATTCAGGCTTTCTTTCTCAGAAATGAATGATATATACTCACAATTGTCAGAAATAAAGCCAGAATTGCAATATAAACTCATAATTCAGGCTTTTTTTTCTCAGAAATGGGTGATATATACTCACAATTGTGAGAAATTAAGCCAGAATTGCAATTTAAACTCATATTTCAGGCTTTCTTTCTCAAAAATGGATTATATAAACTTAAAATTGTGAGCATTAAAGCCAGAATTGCAATATAAACTCATAATTCAGGCTTTCTTTCTCAAAAAAAAATTTATGATATATACTCACATTTGTGAGAAATAAAGCCAGAATTGCAATATGAACTCATAATTCAGGCTTTCTTTCTCAGAAATGGGTGATATATACTCACAATTGTGAGAAATTAAGCCAGAATGGCAATATAAACTCATAATTCAGGCTTTCTTTCTCAGAAATGGGTGATATATACTCACAATTGTGAGAAATTAAGCCAGAATTGCAATTTAAACTCATATTTCAGGCTTTCTTTCTCCATAAACTCACAATTGTGAGAAATAAAGCCAGAATTGCAATATAAACTAATAATTCAGGCTTTCTTTCTCAGAAATGGGTGATATATACTCACAATTGTGAGAAATTAAGCCAGAATTGCAATTTAAACTCATATTTCAGGCTTTCTTTCTCAAAAATGCATGATATATTCTCACAATTGTGAGAAATAAAGCCAGAATTGCAATACAAACTCACAATTCAGGCTTTCTTTCTCAGAAATGGGTGATATATACTCACAATTGTGAGCATTAAAGCCAGAATTGCAATATAAACTCATAATTCAGGCTTTCTTTCTCAAAAAAAAATTTATGATATATACTCACATTTGTGAGAAATAAAGCCAGAATTGCAATATGAACTCATAATTCAGGCTTTCTTTCTCAGAAATGGGTGATATATACTCACAATTGTGAGAAATTAAGCCAGAATGGCAATATAAACTCATAATTCAGGCTTTCTTTCTCAGAAATGGGTGATATATACTCACAATTGTGAGCAATTAAGCCAGAATTGCAATTTAAACTCATATTTCAGGCTTTCTTTCTCCATAAACTCACAATTGTGAGAAATAAAGCCAGAATTGCAATATAAACTCATAATTCAGGCTTTCTTTCTCAGAAATGGATGATATAAACCCACAATTGTGAGCAATAAAGCCAGAATTGCAATTTAAACTCATATTTCAGGCTTTCTTTCTCAAAAATGAATGATATAAACATACAAATGTGAGCATTAAAGCCAGAATTGCAATATAAACTCATAATTAAGGCTTTCTTTCTCAAAAATGGATGATATAAACTTACAATTGTGAGCATTAAAGCCAGAATTGCAATATAAACTCATAATTCAGGCTTTCTTTCTCAGAAATGGGTGATATATACTCATAATTGTGAGAAATGAAGCCAGAATTGCAATATGAACTCATAATTCAGGCTTTCTTTCTCAAAAATTAATCATATAAACTTACAATTGTGACAATTAAAGCGAGAATTGCAATATAAACTAATAATTAAGGCTTTCTTTCTCAAAAATGGATGATATAAACTTACAATTGTCAGCATTAAAGCCAGAATTGCAATATAAACTCATAATTAAGGCTTTCTTTCTCAAAAATGGATGATATAAACTTAAAATTGTGAGCATTAAAGCCAGAATTGCAATATAAACTCATAATTCAGGCTTTCTTTCTCAAAAAAAAATTGATGATATATACTCACATTTGTGAGAAAAAAAAAAGCCAGAATTGCAATATAAACTCATAATTCAGGCTTTCTTTCTCAAAAAATTGATGATATATACTCACATTTGTGAGAAATAAAGCCAGAATTGCAATATGAACTCATAATTCAGGCTTTCTTTCTCAGAAATGGGTGATATATACTCACAATTGTGAGAAATTAAGCCAGAATTGCAATTTATACTCATATTTCAGGCTTTCTTTCTCCATAAACTCACAATTGTGAGAAATAAAGCCAGAATTGCAATATAAACTAATAATTCAGGCTTTCTTTCTCAGAAATGAGTGATATATACTCACAATTGTGAGAAATTAAGCCAGAATTGCAATTTAAACTCATATTTCAGGCTTTCTTTCTCAAAAATGCATGATATATTCTCACAATTGTGAGAAATAAAGCCAGAATTCAATATAAACTCATAATTCAGGCTTTCTTTCTCAGAAATGGATAACATAAACTCACAATTGTGAGAAATAAAGCCAGAATTCAATATTAACTAATAATTCAGGCTTTCTTTCTCAGAAATGGATAACATAAACTCACAATTGTGAGAAATAAAGCCAGAATTGCAATATAAACTAATAATTCAGGCTTTCTTTCTCAAAAATGAATGATATAAACTTACAATTGTGAGCATTAAAGCCAGAATTGCAATATAAACTCATAATTAAGGCTTTCTTTCTCAAAAATGGATGATATAAACTTAAAATTGTGAGCATTAAAGCCAGAATTGCAATATAAACTCATATTTCAGGCTTTCTTTCTCAAAAAAAAAATTGATGATATATACTCACATTTGTGAGAAAAAAAAAAGCCAGAATTGCAATATAAACTCATAATTCAGGCTTTCTTTCTCAAAAAATTGATGATATATACTCACATTTGTGAGAAATAAAGCCAGAATTACAATATGAACTCATAATTCAGGCTTTCTTTCTCAGAAATGGGTGATATATACTCACAATTGTGAGAAATTAAGCCAGAATTGCAATTTAAACTCATATTTCAGGCTTTCTTTCTCAAAAATGCATGATATATTCTCACAATTGTGAGAAATAAAGCCAGAATTCAATATAAACTCATAATTCAGGCTTTCTTTCTCAGAAATGGATAACATAAACTCACAATTGTGAGAAATAAAGCCAGAATTCAATATTAACTAATAATTCAGGCTTTCTTTCTCAGAAATGGATAACATAAACTCACAATTGTGAGAAATAAAGCCAGAATTGCAATATAAACTAATAATTCAGGCTTTCTTTCTCAAAAATGAATGATATAAACTTACAATTGTGAGCATTAAAGCCAGAATTGCAATATAAACTCATAATTAAGGCTTTCTTTCTCAAAAATGGATGATATAAACTTAAAATTGTGAGCATTAAAGCCAGAATTGCAATATAAACTCATAATTCAGGCTTTCTTTCTCAAAAAAAAAATTGATGATATATACTCACATTTGTGAGAAAAAAAAAAGCCAGAATTGCAATATAAACTCATAATTCAGGCTTTCTTTCTCAAAAAATTGATGATATATACTCACATTTGTGAGAAATAAAGCCAGAATTGCAATATGAACTCATAATTCAGGCTTTCTTTCTCAGAAATGGGTGATATATACTCACAATTGTGAGAAATTAAGCCAGAATTGCAATTTAAACTCATATTTCAGGCTTTCTTTCTCCATAAACTCACAATTGTGAGAAATAAAGCCAGAATTGCAATATAAACTAATAATTCAGGCTTTCTTTCTCAGAAATGGGTGATATATACTCACAATTGTGAGAAATTAAGCCAGAATTGCAATTTAAACTCATTTTCAGGCTTTCTTTCTCAAAAATGCATGATATATTCTCACAATTGTGAGAAATAAAGCCAGAATTCAATATAAACTCATAATTCAGGCTTTCTTTCTCAGAAATGGATAACATAAACTCACAATTGTGAGAAATAAAGCCAGAATTCAATATTAACTAATAATTCAGGCTTTCTTTCTCAGAAATGGATAACATAAACTCACAATTGTGAGAAATAAAGCCAGAATTGCAATATAAACTAATAATTCAGGCTTTCTTTCTCAAAAATGAATGATATAAACTTACAATTGTGAGCATTAAAGCCAGAATTGCAATATAAACTCATAATTAAGGCTTTCTTTCTCAAAAATGGATAACATAAACTCACAATTGTGAGAAATAAAGCCAGAATTGCAATATAAACTAATAATTCAGGCTTTCTTTCTCAGAAATGAATGATATATACTCACAATTGTCAGAAATAAAGCCAGAATTGCAATATAAACTCATAATTCAGGCTTTTTTTTCTCAGAAATGGGTGATATATACTCACAATTGTGAGAAATTAAGCCAGAATTGCAATTTAAACTCATATTTCAGGCTTTCTTTCTCAAAAATGGATTATATAAACTTAAAATTGTGAGCATTAAAGCCAGAATTGCAATATAAACTCATAATTCAGGCTTTCTTTCTCAAAAAAAAAATTTATGATATATACTCACATTTGTGAGAAATAAAGCCAGAATTGCAATATGAACTCATAATTCAGGCTTTCTTTCTCAGAAATGGGTGATATATACTCACAATTGTGAGAAATTAAGCCAGAATGGCAATATAAACTCATAATTCAGGCTTTCTTTCTCAGAAATGGGTGATATATACTCACAATTGTGAGAAATTAAGCCAGAATTGCAATTTAAACTCATATTTCAGGCTTTCTTTCTCCATAAACTCACAATTGTGAGAAATAAAGCCAGAATTGCAATATAAACTAATAATTCAGGCTTTCTTTCTCAGAAATGGGTGATATATACTCACAATTGTGAGAAATTAAGCCAGAATTGCAATTTAAACTCATATTTCAGGCTTTCTTTCTCAAAAATGCATGATATATTCTCACAATTGTGAGAAATAAAGCCAGAATTGCAATATAAACTCACAATTCAGGCTTTCTTTCTCAGAAATGGGTGATATATACTCACAATTGTGAGCATTAAAGCCAGAATTGCAATATAAACTCATAATTCAGGCTTTCTTTCTCAAAAAAAAATTTATGATATATACTCACATTTGTGAGAAATAAAGCCAGAATTGCAATATGAACTCATAATTCAGGCTTTCTTTCTCAGAAATGGGTGATATATACTCACAATTGTGAGAAATTAAGCCAGAATGGCAATATAAACTCATAATTCAGGCTTTCTTTCTCAGAAATGGGTGATATATACTCACAATTGTGAGCAATTAAGCCAGAATTGCAATTTAAACTCATATTTCAGGCTTTCTTTCTCCATAAACCCACAATTGTGAGCAATAAAGCCAGAATTGCAATTTAAACTCATATTTCAGGCTTTCTTTCTCAAAAATGAATGATATAAACATACAAATGTGAGCATTAAAGCCAGAATTGCAATATAAACTCATAATTAAGGCTTTCTTTCTCAAAAATGGATGATATAAACTTACAATTGTGAGCATTAAAGCCAGAATTGCAATATAAACTCATAATTCAGGCTTTCTTTCTCAGAAATGGGTGATATATACTCATAATTGTGAGAAATGAAGCCAGAATTGCAATATGAACTCATAATTCAGGCTTTCTTTCTCAAAAATTAATCATATAAACTTACAATTGTGACAATTAAAGCGAGAATTGCAATATAAACTAATAATTAAGGCTTTCTTTCTCAAAAATGGATGATATAAACTTACAATTGTCAGCATTAAAGCCAGAATTGCAATATAAACTCATAATTAAGGCTTTCTTTCTCAAAAATGGATGATATAAACTTAAAATTGTGAGCATTAAAGCCAGAATTGCAATATAAACTCATAATTCAGGCTTTCTTTCTCAAAAAAAAATTGATGATATATACTCACATTTGTGAGAAAAAAAAAAGCCAGAATTGCAATATAAACTCATAATTCAGGCTTTCTTTCTCAAAAAATTGATGATATATACTCACATTTGTGAGAAATAAAGCCAGAATTGCAATATGAACTCATAATTCAGGCTTTCTTTCTCAGAAATGGGTGATATATACTCACAATTGTGAGAAATTAAGCCAGAATTGCAATTTATACTCATATTTCAGGCTTTCTTTCTCCATAAACTCACAATTGTGAGAAATAAAGCCAGAATTGCAATATAAACTAATAATTCAGGCTTTCTTTCTCAGAAATGAGTGATATATACTCACAATTGTGAGAAATTAAGCCAGAATTGCAATTTAAACTCATATTTCAGGCTTTCTTTCTCAAAAATGCATGATATATTCTCACAATTGTGAGAAATAAAGCCAGAATTCAATATAAACTCATAATTCAGGCTTTCTTTCTCAGAAATGGATAACATAAACTCACAATTGTGAGAAATAAAGCCAGAATTCAATATTAACTAATAATTCAGGCTTTCTTTCTCAGAAATGGATAACATAAACTCACAATTGTGAGAAATAAAGCCAGAATTGCAATATAAACTAATAATTCAGGCTTTCTTTCTCAAAAATGAATGATATAAACTTACAATTGTGAGCATTAAAGCCAGAATTGCAATATAAACTCATAATTAAGGCTTTCTTTCTCAAAAATGGATGATATAAACTTAAAATTGTGAGCATTAAAGCCAGAATTGCAATATAAACTCATATTTCAGGCTTTCTTTCTCAAAAAAAAAATTGATGATATATACTCACATTTGTGAGAAAAAAAAAAGCCAGAATTGCAATATAAACTCATAATTCAGGCTTTCTTTCTCAAAAAATTGATGATATATACTCACATTTGTGAGAAATAAAGCCAGAATTACAATATGAACTCATAATTCAGGCTTTCTTTCTCAGAAATGGGTGATATATACTCACAATTGTGAGAAATTAAGCCAGAATTGCAATTTAAACTCATATTTCAGGCTTTCTTTCTCAAAAATGCATGATATATTCTCACAATTGTGAGAAATAAAGCCAGAATTCAATATAAACTCATAATTCAGGCTTTCTTTCTCAGAAATGGATAACATAAACTCACAATTGTGAGAAATAAAGCCAGAATTGCAATATAAACTAATAATTCAGGCTTTCTTTCTCAAAAATGAATGATATAAACTTACAATTGTGAGCATTAAAGCCAGAATTGCAATATAAACTCATAATTAAGGCTTTCTTTCTCAAAAATGGATAATATAAACTTAAAATTGTGAGCATTAAAGCCAGAATTGCAATATAAACTCATAATTCAGGCTTTCTTTCTCAAAAAAAAAATTGATGATATATACTCACATTTGTGAGAAAAAAAAAAGCCAGAATTGCAATATAAACTCATAATTCAGGCTTTCTTTCTCAAAAAATTGATGATATATACTCACATTTGTGAGAAATAAAGCCAGAATTGCAATATGAACTCATAATTCAGGCTTTCTTTCTCAGAAATGGGTGATATATACTCACAATTGTGAGAAATTAAGCCAGAATTGCAATTTAAACTCATATTTCAGGCTTTCTTTCTCCATAAACTCACAATTGTGAGAAATAAAGCCAGAATTGCAATATAAACTAATAATTCAGGCTTTCTTTCTCAGAAATGGGTGATATATACTCACAATTGTGAGAAATTAAGCCAGAATTGCAATTTAAACTCATTTTCAGGCTTTCTTTCTCAAAAATGCATGATATATTCTCACAATTGTGAGAAATAAAGCCAGAATTCAATATAAACTCATAATTCAGGCTTTCTTTCTCAGAAATGGATAACATAAACTCACAATTGTGAGAAATAAAGCCAGAATTCAATATTAACTAATAATTCAGGCTTTCTTTCTCAGAAATGGATAACATAAACTCACAATTGTGAGAAATAAAGCCAGAATTGCAATATAAACTAATAATTCAGGCTTTCTTTCTCAAAAATGAATGATATAAACTTACAATTGTGAGCATTAAAGCCAGAATTGCAATATAAACTCATAATTAAGGCTTTCTTTCTCAAAAATGGATAACATAAACTCACAATTGTGAGAAATAAAGCCAGAATTGCAATATAAACTAATAATTCAGGCTTTCTTTCTCAGAAATGAATGATATATACTCACAATTGTCAGAAATAAAGCCAGAATTGCAATATAAACTCATAATTCAGGCTTTTTTTTCTCAGAAATGGGTGATATATACTCACAATTGTGAGAAATTAAGCCAGAATTGCAATTTAAACTCATATTTCAGGCTTTCTTTCTCAAAAATGGATTATATAAACTTAAAATTGTGAGCATTAAAGCCAGAATTGCAATATAAACTCATAATTCAGGCTTTCTTTCTCAAAAAAAAAATTTATGATATATACTCACATTTGTGAGAAATAAAGCCAGAATTGCAATATGAACTCATAATTCAGGCTTTCTTTCTCAGAAATGGGTGATATATACTCACAATTGTGAGAAATTAAGCCAGAATGGCAATATAAACTCATAATTCAGGCTTTCTTTCTCAGAAATGGGTGATATATACTCACAATTGTGAGAAATTAAGCCAGAATTGCAATTTAAACTCATATTTCAGGCTTTCTTTCTCCATAAACTCACAATTGTGAGAAATAAAGCCAGAATTGCAATATAAACTAATAATTCAGGCTTTCTTTCTCAGAAATGGGTGATATATACTCACAGTTGTGAGAAATTAAGCCAGAATTGCAATTTAAACTCATATTTCAGGCTTTCTTTCTCAAAAATGCATGATATATTCTCACAATTGTGAGAAATAAAGCCAGAATTGCAATATAAACTCACAATTCAGGCTTTCTTTCTCAGAAATGGGTGATATATACTCACAATTGTGAGCATTAAAGCCAGAATTGCAATATAAACTCATAATTCAGGCTTTCTTTCTCAAAAAAAAATTTATGATATATACTCACATTTGTGAGAAATAAAGCCAGAATTGCAATATGAACTCATAATTCAGGCTTTCTTTCTCAGAAATGGGTGATATATACTCACAATTGTGAGAAATTAAGCCAGAATGGCAATATAAACTCATAATTCAGGCTTTCTTTCTCAGAAATGGGTGATATATACTCACAATTGTGAGCAATTAAGCCAGAATTGCAATTTAAACTCATATTTCAGGCTTTCTTTCTCCATAAACTCACAATTGTGAGAAATAAAGCCAGAATTGCAATATAAACTAATAATTCAGGCTTTCTTTCTCAGAAATGGGTGATATATACTCACAATTGTGAGAAATTAAGCCAGAATTGCAATTTAAACTCATATTTCAGGCTTTCTTTCTCAAAAATGCATGATATATTCTCACAATTGTGAGAAATAAAGCCAGAATTGCAATATCAACTCACAATTCAGGCTTTCTTTCTCAGAAATGGGTGATATATACTCACAATTGTGAGAAATAAAGCCAGAATTGCAATATAAACTCATAATTCAGGCTTTCTTTCTCAAAAATTAATCATATAAACTTACAATTGTGACAATTAAAGCGAGAATTGCAATATAAACTCATAATAAAGGCTTTCTTTCTCAAAAATGGATGATATAAACTTACAATTGTCAGCATTAAAGCCAGAATTGCAATATAAACTCATAATTAAGGCTTTCTTTCTCAAAAATGGTTGATATAAACTTAAAATTGTGAGCATTAAAGCCAGAATTGCAATATAAACTCATAATTCAGGCTTTCTTTCTCAAAAAAAAATTGATGATATATACTCACATTTGTGAGAAAAAAAAAAGCCAGAATTGCAATATAAACTCATAATTCAGGCTTTCTTTCTCAAAAAATTGATGATGTATACTCACATTTGTGAGAAATAAAGCCAGAATTGCAATATGAACTCATAATTCAGGCTTTCTTTCTCAGAAATGGGTGATATATACTCACAATTGTGAGAAATTAAGCCAGAATGGCAATATAAAATCATATTTCAGGCTTTCTTTCTCCATAAACTCACAATTGTGAGAAATAAAGCCAGAATTGCAATATAAACTAATAATTCAGGCTTTCTTTCTCATAAATGTGTGATATATACTCACAATTGTGAGAAATTAAACCAGAATTGCAATTTAAACTCATATGTCAGGCTTTCTTTCTCAAAAATGCATGATATATTCTCACAATTGTGAGAAATAAAGCCAGAATTGCAATATAAACTCACAATTCAGGCTTTCTTTCTCAAAAATGGATAACATGAACTCACAATTGTGAGAAATAAAGCCAGAATTCAATATTAACTCATAATTCAGGCTTTCTTTCTCAGAAATTGGTGATATATACTCACAATTGTGAGAAATAAAGCCAGAATTGCAATATAAACTCATAATTCAGGCTTTCTTTCTCAAAAATGGATAACAAACTCACAATTGTGAGAAATAAAGCCAGAATTCAATATTAACTCATAATTCAGGCTTTCTTTCTCAGAAATGGATAACATAAACTCACAATTGTGAGAAATAAAGCCAGAATTCAATATCGACTAATAATTCAGGCTTTCTTTCTCAGAAATGGATAACATAAACTCACAATTGTGACAATTAAAGCGAGAATTGCAATATAAACTCATAATTAAGGCTTTCTTTCTCAAAAATGGATGATATAAACTTACAATTGTCAGCATTAAAGCCAGAATTGCAATATAAACTCATAATTAAGGCTTTCTTTCTCAAAAATGGTTGATATAAACTTAAAATTGTGAGCATTAAAGCCAGAATTGCAATATAAACTCATAATTCAGGCTTTCGTTCTCAAAAAAAAAATTGATGATATATACTCACATTTGTGAGAAAAAAAAAAGCCAGAATTGCAATATAAACTCATAATTCAGGCTTTCTTTCTCAAAAAATTGATGATATATACTCACATTTGTGAGAAATAAAGCCAGAATTGCAATATGAACTCATAATTCAGGCTTTCTTTCTCAGAAATGGGTGATATATACTCACAATTGTGAGAAATTAAGCCAGAATTGCAATTTAAACTCATATTTCAGGCTTTCTTTCTCCATAAACTCACAATTGTGAGAAATAAAGCCAGAATTGCAATATAAACTAATAATTCAGGCTTTTTTTCTCAGAAATGGGTGATATATACTCACAATTGTGAGAAATTAAGCCAGAATTGCAATTTAAACTCATATTTCAGGCTTTCTTTCTCAAAAATGCATGATATATTCTTACAATTGTGAGAAATAAAGCCAGAATTCAATATAAACTCATAATTCAGGCTTTCTTTCTCAGAAATGGATAACATAAACTCACAATTGTGAGAAATAAAGCCAGAATTCAATATTAACTAATAATTCAGGCTTTCTTTCTCAGAAATGGATAACATAAACTCACAATTGTGAGAAATAAAGCCAGAATTGCAATATAAACTAATAATTCTGGCTTTCTTTCTAAAAAATGAATGATATAAACTCACAATTGTCAGAAATAAAGCCAGAATTGCAATATAAACTCATAATTCAGGCTTTTTTTTCACAGAAATGGGTGATATATACTCACAATTGTGAGAAATTAAGCCAGAATTGCAATTTAAACTCATATTTCAGGCTTTCTTTCTCAAAAATGGATGATATAAACTTAAAATTGTGAGCATTAAAGCCAGAATTGCAATATAAACTCATAATTCAGGCTTTCTTTCTCAAAAAATTGATGATATATACTCACATTTGTGAGAAATAAAGCCAGAATTGCAATATGAACTCATAATTCAGGCTTTCTTTCTCAGAAATGGGTGATATATACTCACAATTTTGAGAAATTAAGCCAGAATGGCAATATAAACTCATAATTCAGGCTTTCTTTCTCAGAAATGGGTGATATATACTCACAATTGTGAGAAATTAAGCCAGAATTGCAATTTAAACTCATATTTCAGGCTTTCTTTCTCCATAAACTCACAATTGTGAGAAATAAAGCCAGAATTGCAATATAAACTAATAATTCAGGCTTTCTTTCTCAAAAATGGATGATATATACTCACAATTGTGAGAAATAAAGCCAGAAGTGCAATATAAACTCACAATTCAAGCTTTCTTTATCAGAAATGGGTGATATATACTCACAATTGTGAGAAATTAAGCCAGAATTGCAATATAAACTCATAATTCAGGCTTTCTTTCTCAGAAATGGATGATATAAACCCACAATTGTGAGCAATAAAGCCAGAATTGCAATTTAAACTCATATTTCAGGCTTTCTTTCTCAAAAATGAATGATATAAACATACAAATGTGAGCATTAAAGCCAGAATTGCAATATAAACTCATAATTAAGGCTTTCTTTCTCAAAAATGGATGATATAAACTTACAATTGTGAGCATTAAAGCCAGAATTGCAATATAAACTCATAATTCAGGCTTTCTTTCTCAGAAATGGGTGATATATACTCATAATTGTGAGAAATGAAGCCAGAATTGCAATATGAACTCATAATTCTGGCTTTCTTTCTCAAAAATTAATGAGATAAACTTACAATTGTGAGCATTAAAGCGAGAATTGCAATATAAACTCATGATTAAGGCTTTCTTTCTCAAAAATGGATGATATAAACTTACAATTGTGAGCATTAAAGCGAGAATTGCAATATAAACTCATAATTAAGGCTTTCTTTCTCAAAAATGGATGATATAAACTTACAATTGTGAGCATTAAAGCCAGAATTGCAATATAAACTCATAATTAAGGCTTTCTTTCTCAAAAATGGATGATATAAACTTAAAATTGTGAGCATTAAAGACAGAATTGCAATATAAACTCATATTTCAGGCTTTCTTTCTCAAAAATGCATGATATATTCTCACAATTGTGAGAAATAAAGCCAGAATTGCAAAATCAACTCACAATTCAGGCTTTCTTTCTCAGAAATGGGTAATATATACTCACAATTGTGAGAAATAAAGCCAGAATTGCAATATAAACTCATAATTCAGGCTTTCTTTCTCAAAAATGGATAACAAACTCACAATTGTGAGAAATAAAGCCAGAATTCAATATTAACTCATAATTCAGGCTTTCTTTCTCAAAAATTGGTGATATATACTCACAATTGTGAGAAATAAAGCCAGAATTGCAATATAAACTCATAATTCAGGCTTTCTTTCTCAAAAATGGATAACAAACTCACAATTGTGAGAAATAAAGCCAGAATTCAATATTAACTCATAATTTAGGCTTTCTTTCTCAGAAATGGATAACATAAACATACAGATGTGAGCATTAAAGCCAGAATTGCAATATAAACTCATAATTAAGGCTTTCTTTCTCAGAAATGGGTGATATATACTCATAATTGTGAGAAATGAAGCCAGAATTGCAATATGAACTCATAATTCAGGCTTTCTTTCTCAGAAATGGGTGATTTATACCCATGATTGTGAGAAATGAAGCCAGAATTGCAATATGAACTCATAATTCAGGCTTTCTTTCTCAAAAATTAATCATATAAACTTACAATTTTGACAATTAAAGCGAGAATTGCAATATAAACTAATAATTAAGGCTTTCTTTCTCAAAAATGGATGATATAAACTTACAATTGTCAGCATTAAAGCCAGAATTGCAATATAAACTCATAATTAAGGCTTTCTTTCTCAAAAATGGATGATATAAACTTAACATTGTGAGCATTAAAGCCAGAATTGCAATATAAACTCATAATTCAGGCTTTCTTTCTCAAAAAAAAATTGATGATATATACTCACATTTGTGAGAAAAAAAAAGCCAGAATTGCAATATAAACTCATAATTCAGGCTTTCTTTCTCAAAAAATTGATGATATATACTCACATTTGTGAGAAATAAAGCCAGAATTGCAATATGAACTCATAATTCAGGCTTTCTTTCTCAGAAATGGGTGATATATACTCACAATTGTGAGAAATTAAGCCAGAATTGCAATTTATACTCATATTTCAGGCTTTCTTTCCCCATAAACTCACAATTGTGAGAAATAAAGCCAGAATTGCAATATAAACTAATATTTCAGGCTTTCTTTCTCAGAAATGGGTGATATATACTCACAATTGTGAGAAATTAAGCCAGAATTGCAATTTAAACTCATATTTCAGGCTTTCTTTCTCAAAAATGCATGATATATTCTCACAATTGTGAGAAATAAAGTCAGAATTCAATATAAACTCATAATTCAGGCTTTCTTTCTCAGAAATGGATAACATAAACTCACAATTGTGAGAAATAAAGCCAGAATTCAATATTAACTAATAATTCAGGCTTTCTTTCTCAGAAATGGATAACATAAACTCACAATTGTGAGAAATAAAGCCAGAATTGCAATATAAACTAATAATTCAGGCTTTCTTTCTCAAAAATGAATGATATAAACTTACAATTGTGAGCATTAAAGCCAGAATTGCAATATAAACTCATAATTAAGGCTTTCTTTCTCAAAAATGGATAACATAAACTCACAATTGTGAGAAATAAAGCCAGAATTGCAATATAAACTAATAATTCAGGCTTTCTTTCTCAGAAATGAATGATATATACTCACAATTGTCAGAAATAAAGCCAGAATTGCAATATAAACTCATAATTCAGGCTTTTTTTTCTCAGAAATGGGTGATATATACTCACAATTGTGAGAAATTAAGCCAGAATTGCAATTTAAACTCATATTTCAGGCTTTCTTTCTCAAAAATGGATGATATAAACTTAAAATTGTGAGCATTAAAGCCAGAATTGCAATATAAACTCATAATTCAGGCTTTCTTTCTCAAAAAAAAATTTATGATATATACTCACATTTGTGAGAAATAAAGCCAGAATTGCAATATGAACTCATAATTCAGGCTTTCTTTCTCAGAAATGGGTGATATATACTCACAATTGTGAGAAATTAAGCCAGAATGGCAATATAAACTCATAATTCAGGCTTTCTTTCTCAGAAATGGGTGATATATACTCACAATTGTGAGAAATTAAGCCAGAATTGCAATTTAAACTCATATTTCAGGCTTTCTTTCTCCATAAACTCACAATTGTGAGAAATAAAGCCAGAATTGCAATATAAACTAATAATTCAGGCTTTCTTTCTCAGAAATGGGTGATATATACTCACAACTGTGAGAAATTAAGCCAGAATTGCAATTTAAACTCATATTTCAGGCTTTCTTTCTCAAAAATGCATGATAAATTCTCACAATTGTGAGAAATAAAGCCAGAATTGCAATATAAACTCATAATTCAGGCTTTCTTTCTCAAAAATTAATCATATAAACTTACAATTGTGACAATTAAAGCGAGAATTGCAATATAAACTCATAATTAAGGCTTTCTTTCTCAAAAATGGATGATATAAACTTACAATTGTCAGCATTAAAGCCAGAATTGCAATATAAACTCATAATTAAGGCTTTCTTTCTCAAAAATGGTTGATATAAACTTAAAATTGTGAGCATTAAAGCCAGAATTGCAATATAAACTCATAATTCAGGCTTTCGTTCTCAAAAAAAAAATTGATGATATATACTCACATTTGTGAGAAAAAAAAGCCAGAATTGCAATATAAACTCATAATTCAGGCTTTCTTTCTCAAAAAATTGATGATATATACTCACATTTGTGAGAAATAAAGCCAGAATTGCAATATGAACTCATAATTCAGGCTTTCTTTCTCAGAAATGGGTGATATATACTCACAATTGTGAGAAATTAAGCCAGAATTGCAATTTAAACTCATATTTCAGGCTTTCTTTCTCCATAAACTCACAATTGTGAGAAATAAAGCCAGAATTGCAATATAAACTAATAATTCAGGCTTTCTTTCTCAAAAATGGATGATATAAACTTACAATTGTGAGCATTAAAGCGAGAATTGCAATATGAACTCATAATTCAGGCTTTCTTTCTCAAAAATGAATGATATAAACTTACAATTGTGAGCATTAAAGCGAGAATTGCAATATAAACTCATAATTCAGGCTTTCTTTCTCAAAAATGGATAACATAAACTCACAATTGTGAGAAATAAAGCCAGAATTGCAATATAAACTCACAATTCAAGCTTTCTTTATCAGAAATGGGTGATATATACTCACAGTTGTGAGAAATAAAGCCAGAATTGCAATATAAACTCACAATTCAAGCTTTCTTTATCAGAAATGGGTGATATATACTCACAGTTGTGAGAAATTAAGCCAGAATTGCAGTATAAACTCATTATTCAGGCTTTCTTTCTCAGAAATGGATGATATATACTCACAATTGTGAGAAATAAAGCCAGAATTGCAATATAAACTCATAATTCAGGCTTTCTTTCTCAGAAATGGGTGATATATACTCACAATTGTGAGAAATTAAGCCAGAATTGCAATTTAAACTCATATTTCAGGCTTTCTTTCTCCATAAACTCACAATTGTGAGAAATAAAGCCAGAATTGCAATATAAACTAATAATTCAGGCTTTCTTTCTCAGAAATGGGTGATATATACTCACAACTGTGAGAAATTAAGCCAGAATTGCAATTTAAACTCATATTTCAGGCTTTCTTTCTCAAAAATGCATGATAAATTCTCACAATTGTGAGAAATAAAGCCAGAATTGCAATATAAACTCATAATTCAGGCTTTCTTTCTCAAAAATTAATCATATAAACTTACAATTGTGACAATTAAAGCGAGAATTGCAATATAAACTCATAATTAAGGCTTTCTTTCTCAAAAATGGATGATATAAACTTACAATTGTCAGCATTAAAGCCAGAATTGCAATATAAACTCATAATTAAGGCTTTCTTTCTCAAAAATGGTTGATATAAACTTAAAATTGTGAGCATTAAAGCCAGAATTGCAATATAAACTCATAATTCAGGCTTTCGTTCTCAAAAAAAAAATTGATGATATATACTCACATTTGTGAGAAAAAAAAGCCAGAATTGCAATATAAACTCATAATTCAGGCTTTCTTTCTCAAAAAATTGATGATATATACTCACATTTGTGAGAAATAAAGCCAGAATTGCAATATGAACTCATAATTCAGGCTTTCTTTCTCAGAAATGGGTGATATATACTCACAATTGTGAGAAATTAAGCCAGAATTGCAATTTAAACTCATATTTCAGGCTTTCTTTCTCCATAAACTCACAATTGTGAGAAATAAAGCCAGAATTGCAATATAAACTAATAATTCAGGCTTTCTTTCTCAAAAATGGATGATATAAACTTACAATTGTGAGCATTAAAGCGAGAATTGCAATATGAACTCATAATTCAGGCTTTCTTTCTCAAAAATGAATGATATAAACTTACAATTGTGAGCATTAAAGCGAGAATTGCAATATAAACTCATAATTCAGGCTTTCTTTCTCAAAAATGGATAACATAAACTCACAATTGTGAGAAATAAAGCCAGAATTGCAATATAAACTCACAATTCAAGCTTTCTTTATCAGAAATGGGTGATATATACTCACAGTTGTGAGAAATAAAGCCAGAATTGCAATATAAACTCACAATTCAAGCTTTCTTTATCAGAAATGGGTGATATATACTCACAGTTGTGAGAAATTAAGCCAGAATTGCAGTATAAACTCATTATTCAGGCTTTCTTTCTCAGAAATGGATGATATATACTCACAATTGTGAGAAATAAAGCCAGAATTGCAATATAAACTCATAATTCAGGCTTTCTTTCTCATAAATGGATGATATAAACCCACAATTGTGAGCAATAAAGCAATAATTGCAATTTAAACTCATATTTCAGGCTTTCTTTCTCAAAAATGAATGATATAAACATACAAATGTGAGCATTAAAGCCAGAATTGCAATATAAACTCATAATTAAGGCTTTCTTCCTCAAAAATTAATCATAAAAACTTACAATTGTGACAATTAAAGCGAGAATTGCAATATAAACTCATAATTAAGGCTTTCTTTCTCAAAAATGGATGATATAAACTTAAAATTGTGAGCATTAAAGCCAGAATTGCAATATAAACTCATAATTCAGGCTTTCTTTCTCAAAAAAAAAAAAAAAATTATAATATATACTCACATTTGTGAGAAAAAAAAGCCAGAATTGCAATATAAACTCACAATTCAAGCTTTCTTTATCAGAAATGGGTGATATATACTCACAGTTGTGAGAAATTAAGGCAGAATTGCAGTATAAACTCATTATTCAGGCTTTCTTTCTCAGAAATGGGTGATATTGTTATGAGAATATGTGTTTTTTTTCCGATATTTTTCCTGCATTGCACTGTGTTGCTTCTATTCTCTCTTTTTCTTATAGGTTGAATGACGCTGGGGTGTTGGCGTGTTATTGGGCGCTCGATTAAGGCGGAGTCTTTTATAAGGAAGCCAGTTGCAAGCAGCCGGCGAGCTCATTGTTGGTGCGAACGTGTTTGAGTTCGGAGCTCCTGGATTCCTCCTCCGGTCGGCGGCCAAACCAATGTGCAATACTAATGTTTTGTGGCTCAAAGTTAGCTTTTATATCTTGTTAACTTTATAGCACTTCTTGTGAAACAGAGCGAAGGGGTGTCCTGCCTTTTCCTTTCGTGTAATCTGTTGGGCTTTGTTTTTGGTTAGGCAGTTAGGTAAGCTGGCTGTACTTTTTTTTACGTAATCAGGTTACTTAGTTCTTTTTTCTTTCTTTAGGTTCCTTTTGTTTGTTATGTTGGCCTGTGGCCACCCTGAAGAGATGCTCTCTATGTTTCACTTCTAATATTTAATAAACATCACAATTTTGTATTGAACTTGTGTGCTTGTTTGGTCCCTGACCGGAGTGACTTGGGAATCCAGCACCACAACTTTATTATGCCCTTAACGTACCCTAGACACGGGCCGTAATAATTGGGGGCTCGTCCGTTCGTTCCTTACTTTTTGTTTGGGAAATTCGTTCGATGCACTCGGTGAGAATCTTTAGGACACTGCTGGTGAGTACCATTTTTATTTATTTTTTTTGCTGTTTTTTGTGACTGGCAGTTTTTTCATGTTGGTGGGGAAGTGTTAGACTAATGGAGTTTAGTATTGAAGCGTTTAAACAAGCTCCTTCGTGGGAAGCTTTGGAATCTTGTCGTAAAGTCGATTTGTTTTTGGTGGCGGATTTTTATAATGTTTCGGTTGTAAAAACAGCCAGGAAGAAGGAGGTGCGAGACGTAATTCAAACTGCGCTCTTACAACAAGGTATTTTGCAGCCTAAGTCTAACTTTGAGGTTGATGCGGCAGAAAGTTCAGAAGCAGGTATTGATTATGCTTCGGGTACTGATCCTATGTTGCGTTCGTTAAGTGGGGTAAATTCGGAAGATTTAAAACTAGCCATTCAGTTGAAACAATTAGATCTTGAAATTAAACGTCAGGAACACACTACCCAACTTCTACGTTTTAGACAGTGCGAACTCGAAACGCAGGCTGATCGACGTGTTCCCGTTAGCTCAGCTAGCATACAATCGGCTGTACCTCCGTCCGCTACTATGGATCATTTGCCCCGTTCTTCTGCTCGTTCGTTGCCGGTGCCTCCTAGTGATAATACTGATTTCGATATTAGTCGTCACATTAACCTCGTACCCCCGTTTAGGGACAACGAGGTGGATTCGTATTTCGGTGCATTTGAGCGCATAGCTGCGGCTTTACGCTGGCCGAGAGAGACTTGGTCTCTCTTGATTCAGTGTAAGCTATCAGGAAAAGCCCAAGAGGTTTGTTCCGCCTTGACTGTCGACGACAGTTTGGATTATGAGAAGCTGAAAAGTGCCGTGTTGAAGGCCTATGAATTAGTCCCTGAGGCGTATAGGCAAAAGTTTCGTTCACATGTTAAAATTGCCAGTCAAACTCATGTAGAATATGCTCGGGAAAAGAGCATGCTTTTTGATAAATGGTGCCATTCCAGCAGTGTCGCCGATTTTGAGCAACTTCGTGAGTTAATCCTGATTGAGGATTTTAAAAATTCGTTACCAGAAAAAATTGTTGTGTATTTGAATGAGAAAAAGATTTCGACTCTAGCTGAGGCTGCTGTTTGCGCAGATGAGTTCACTTTGACTCACAAAAACGCATTTGTATGTCGTGATCCGCATTATTCTGTGCCTTTTGAACGAAATCTTAAAACGTCGAAATCATCGAAACAAACAAAATCTGATGAAGTTCGAGCTTGCTTTTATTGTCACGAAACTAACCATTTGATTGCGACATGTCCCTCGTTGAGGAAAAAGAATCAGGGTAAATCCACTAAAAGTGTTGGTTTTATTCACAAGGTTAGTGGTAATTCTGATTCGAAAATTGATGCCGGGTACGGTCCATTTATTTGTCAAGGGACGATTTCTCTTAGTGGATTGGCACAAGATGCTGTTTCTGTGACTATGCTTCGTGACACTGGGGCTTCACAGTCCTGTGTACTGGCTAATGTGTTGCCATTTTCTGAGAAAAGTTCGTGTGGATCTGATGTTCTGATTCAAGGTATTGAATTAGGCGTGTTGAAAGTGCCCTTACATAAGGTGCATATTCGGTCTGGGTTTGTAACGGGATTTGTGAAATTGGCTGTACGCCATGAACTACCTGTTAAAGGTGTTGCTTTAATTGTTGGGAACGATTTAGCTGGGGAAAAGGTCCTCCCACTTCCGGAAGTTATCGAAAACCCAATGTTTGTACCTGTTACTTGTGAATTAGCATCAGAATTTCCGACAGTTTTTCCTGCTTGTGCGGTCACGCGCGCTCAAGCGCGCAAGTTCAGTGATTTCGTTGACATTTCTGACACTTTTTTAACAACAGGGGACAAGGAGGAGAATAGCCTTGTGACACCTGCATCGCGAGATTTGGAGTCGCTGTCCACGGCTGATGGTGCTGAAATTGAGCCAGGTGATTTGCCGCTGTCCATCGATAAGGCTTTGATTTCTGCCGAACAGAAAAAAGATCCTTCACTGTTGCGCTGCAGAAATATGGCCTTGTCCCTGGGCGAAATTGAAAATAAACCTGTTGGCTATTTTTGGGATAATGAAATCCTAAAGAGGAAGTGGACTCCGACGATGTCTGATAGTTGGAATGCTGTTTTCCAACTTGTAGTACCTAAGTGCTTGCGCAAGCAAGTTTTGAGTGTGGCTCATGATAATGTTGCTGGGCATCTGGGGATAACCAAAACGTATCATCGGATTTTACGTTATTTTTTCTGGCCTGGTCTTAAATCCGATGTAGCCCAGTATTGTCGTTCATGCCACGTGTGTCAGGTTGTTGGAAAGCCTAATCAGGTTATTCCTCCTGCGCCTCTTAAACCTATCCCTATCATGGACGAACCTTTTGCACGAGTAATTTTAGATTGTGTTGGGCCGTTGCCGCGAACAAAGTCGGGACATCTCTATCTGCTCACGCTTATGTGTACAGCTACACGTTACCCCGAAGCTATACCGCTGCGTTCACTAAAAGCAAAGGCTATTGTGAAAGCTCTGGTTACCTTCTTTTCGACCTTTGGTTTTCCGAAGGTGATTCAAACAGATCAGGGGTCTAACTTTATGTCTCGACTGTTTAAGCAGGTGCTGTCCCAACTGAACATCAAGCATGTTACATCTACAGCTTACCACCCGGAGAGCCAAGGGTCTCTGGAGAGATTCCATCAAACTTTGAAGTCCATGCTTAGTAAATATTGCGCCGAATCAGGGAAAGACTGGGATGAGGGATTGCCCTTGTTGCTGTTTGCTGTCCGTGAGTCCGTTCAGGAGTCCTTGGGGTTCAGCCCAGCGGAGTTAGTCTTCGGACATACCGTGAGAGGCCCTCTCAAAATGCTGCAAGAGAGCTGGGTCTCCGATGAGAAAATGAAGTGCAATGTACTGGATTACGTGAGTTCGTTTCGCGAGCGATTGCTTAGTGCATGTAAATTGGCTCAGACAACTCTGGAGCGCTCGCAAACGAAGATGAAAGAACGTTTTGATAAAAATGCTGTTTTTCGTTCTTTCTCTGAGGGAGATAAAGTTTTGGTTTTATTGCCGGTGCAGGGTGCTGCCTTGCAGGCTAGATTCTCTGGACCCTATGTCGTTGATAAAAAGGTGAGTGATACGAACTATGTCGTTAGAACTCCTGACCGACGAAGAAAGACTCGTCTGTGTCATGTAAATATGTTGAAGCTGTACGTGAGCCGAGAGGAGGATCCGGAGTCAAAAAGCTCCGTGATTGCCCCGGTAGCTTCGGTTGTTGTTAACTCAGGCAATGGTCCAGATGAAGACGGGCTGAATTTGCATAGCCCACTAACTTCGAGTGGCAGATTCAATAATTCCACAATTTTAGAGAACTTGAACTCACATTTGTTGCATTTATCTGATAATCAGCGAACTGATATGGTAGAGTTAATAAATTCATTCTTGTGTTTGTTTTCAGATGTTCCATCCCGAACACACGTTTTGAAACACGATATCGATGTATGTGACCACCCGCCCATTAAGCAAAGGGCGTACCGTGTAAATCCTTCCAAAAGGAAAATTATGGAAGATGAGGTTAGGTACCTGGTGGAGAATGGTCTTGCAGTCCCGAGCTCTAGTGCATGGAGTTCCCCATGCTTACTGGTCCCAAAGTCTGATGGCACGCAACGTTTCTGCACGGATTATAGGAAAATAAATGCCGTGACGAAACCAGATTCGTTTCCTCTTCCTCTTATGGAGGATTGTATAGATAAGGTAGGCTCTGCACGCTTCGTCACAAAACTCGACCTTTTGAAGGGGTATTGGCAAGTCCCCTTGACGGAGCGTGCAGCCGAGATATCTGCTTTCGTTACTCCCGATGATTTCCTCAATTATACAGTAATGGGGTTCGGCTTGCGGAACGCTCCCGCCACATTTCAGCGTTTGATGCATAAAGTGTTAGGTGGTGTATCAAATTGTAAGGCTTATCTTGACGATATCGTTGTTTATTCGGACACATGGGACGACCATCTGCAAACTTTGAAAACTGTTTTTGAGCGCTTGCAGGGTGCTTCACTTACACTCAATCTGATGAAATGCGAGTTCGGTAAAGCGACGGTCACCTATTTAGGAAAGTTGGTAGGGCAAGGACAGATTCGACCTGTTGCCTTAAAGGTACAAGCCATCCTCGAGTTTGCAGTTCCCCGTACGAAACGTGACCTTAGGAGATTTCTCGGAATGTCCGGGTATTACCGGGGTTTCTGCAGAAATTTTTCGGATGTTGTGCTGCCGTTAACAAATATGCTTCGTGCTTCGCAAGATTTTAAGTGGACTGATGAATGCCAATCTGCGTTTGACACTGTTAAAACTCTACTTTGTAGTGCTCCAGTTCTTGCTGCTCCAAAATATTCACATCCTTTTAAACTCCATGTTGATGCCAGCGCTATAGGCGCAGGCGCTATCCTTTTGCAGGATGATGAAGATGGGATTGAGCATCCTATTGGGTATTTTTCAAAAAAATTCCTAAAACATCAGCTAAATTATAGTACAATCGAGAAGGAAACACTAGCGTTGCTGATGGCCTTACAGCATTTCGAGGTTTATATTGGCTCTAGTTCTCTCCCCGTAGTCGTTTCCACGGATCATAACCCGCTAGTTTTCTTGTCCCGAATGAAGAATTCGAATCAGCGAATCATGCGCTGGTCGTTGTTTGTTCAGGATTTTAATCTTGAAATTCGCTACAAAAAAGGCAAAGACAATGTACTGGCGGATGCTTTATCTCGGTCATTTGATCTTGAATAATCTATCTGTGATAGATTTTTGTGTGTGGGAGTGTTATGAGAATATGTGTTTTTTTTCCGATATTTTTCCTGCATTGCACTGTGTTGCTTCTATTCTCTCTTTTTCTTATAGGTTGAATGACGCTGGGGTGTTGGCGTGTTATTGGGCGCTCGATTAAGGCGGAGTCTTTTATAAGGAAGCCGGTTGCAAGCAGCCGGCGAGCTCATTGTTGGTGCGAACGTGTTTGAGTTCGGAGCTCCTGGATTCCTCCTCCGGTCGGCGGCCAAACCAATGTGCAATACTAATGTTTTGTGGCTCAAAGTTAGCTTTTATATCTTGTTAACTTTATAGCACTTCTTGTGAAACAGAGCGAAGGGGTGTCCTGCCTTTTCCTTTCGTGTAATCTGTTGGGCTTTGTTTTTGGTTAGGCAGTTAGGTAAGCTGGCTGTACTTTTTTTTACGTAATCAGGTTACTTAGTTCTTTTTTCTTTCTTTAGGTTCCTTTTGTTTGTTATGTTGGCCTGTGGCCACCCTGAAGAGATGCTCTCTATGTTTCACTTCTAATATTTAATAAACATCACAATTTTGTATTGAACTTGTGTGCTTGTTTGGTCCCTGACCGGAGTGACTTGGGAATCCAGCACCACAACTTTATTATGCCCTTAACGTACCCTAGACACGGGGCGTAATAGATATATACTCACAATTGTGAGAAATTAAGCCAGAATGGCAATATAAACTCATAATTCAGGCTTTCTTTCTCAGAAATGAGTGATATATACTCACAATTGTCAGAAATAAAGCCAGAATTGCAATATAAACTAATAATTCAGGTTTTCTTTCTCAGAAATGGGTGATATATACTCACAATTGTGAGAAATTAAGCCAGAATTGCAATTTAAACTCATATTTCAGGCTTTCTTTCTCAAAAATGCATGATATATTCTCACAATTGTGAGAAATAAAGCCAGAATTGCAATATGAACTCATAATTCAGGCTTTCTTTCTCAAAAATGGATAACAAACTCACAATTGTGAGAAATTAAGCCAGAATTCAATATTAACTCATAATTCAGGCTTTCTTTCTCAAAAATTGGTGATATATACTCACAATTGTGAGAAATAAAGCCAGAATTGCAATATAAACTCACAATTCAAGCTTTCTTTATCAGAAATGGGTGATATATACTCACAGTTGTGAGAAATAAAGCCAGAATTGCAATATAAACTCACAATTCAAGCTTTCTTTATCAGAAATGGGTGATATATACTCACAGTTGTGAGAAATTAAGCCAGAATTGCAGTATAAACTCATTATTCAGGCTTTCTTTCTCAGAAATGGATGATATATACTCACAATTGTGAGAAATAAAGCCAGAATTGCAATATAAACTCATAATTCAGGCTTTCTTTCTCATAAATGGATGATATAAACCCACAATTGTGAGCAATAAAGCAATAATTGCAATTTAAACTCATATTTCAGGCTTTCTTTCTCAAAAATGAATGATATAAACATACAAATGTGAGCATTAAAGCCAGAATTGCAATATAAACTCATAATTAAGGCTTTCTTCCTCAAAAATTAATCATAAAAACTTACAATTGTGACAATTAAAGCGAGAATTGCAATATAAACTCATAATTAAGGCTTTCTTTCTCAAAAATGGATGATATAAACTTACAATTGTGAGCATTAAAGCCAGAATTGCAATATAAACTCATAATTAAGGCTTTCTTTCTAAAAAATGGATGATATAAACTTAAAATTGTGAGCATTAAAGCCAGAATTGCAATATAAACTCATAATTCAGGCTTTCTTTCTCAAAAAAAAAAAAAAAAAATTATAATATATACTCACATTTGTGAGAAAAAAAAGCCAGAATTGCAATATAAACTCACAATTCAAGCTTTCTTTATCAGAAATGGGTGATATATACTCACAGTTGTGAGAAATTAAGGCAGAATTGCAGTATAAACTCATTATTCAGGCTTTCTTTCTCAGAAATGGGTGATATATACTCACAATTGTGAGAAATTAAGCCAGAATGGCAATATAGACTCATAATTCAGGCTTTCTTTCTCAGAAATGAGTGATATATACTCACAATTGTGAGAAATAAAGCCAGAATTGCAATATAAACTAATAATTCAGGCTTTCTTTCTCAGAAATGGGTGATATATACTCACAATTGTGAGAAATAAAGCCAGAATTGCAATATAAACTCATAATTCAGGCTTTCTTTCTCAAAAATGGATAACAAACTCACAATTGTGAGAAATAAAGCCAGAATTCAATATTAACTTATAATTCAGGCTTTCTTTCTCAGAAATGGATAACATAAACATACAAATGTGAGCATTAAAGCCAGAATTGCAATATAAACTCATAATTAAGGCTTTCTTTCTCAGAAATGGGTGATATATACTCATAATTGTGAGAAATGAAGCCAGAATTGCAATATGAACTCATAATTCAGGCTTTCTTTCTCAGAAATGGGTGATATATACTCATAATTGTGAGAAATGAAGCCAGAATTGCAATATGAACTCATAATTCAGGCTTTCTTTCTCAAAAATTAATCATATAAACGTACAATTTTGACAATTAAAGCGAGAATTGCAATATAAACTAATAATTAAGGCTTTCTTTCTCAAAAATGGATGATATAAACTTACAATTGTCAGCATTAAAGCCAGAATTGCAATATAAACTCATAATTAAGGCTTTCTTTCTCAAAAATGGATGATATAAACTTAAAATTGTGAGCATTAAAGCCAGAATTGCAATATAAACTCATAATTCAGGCTTTTTTTTTCTCAAAAAAAAAAATTGATGATATATACTCACATTTGTGAGAAAAAAAAAAGCCAGAATTGCAATATAAACTCATAATTCAGGCTTTCTTTCTCAAAAAATTGATGATATATACTCACATTTGTGAGAAATAAAGCCAGAATTGCAATATGAACTCATAATTCAGGCTTTCTTTCTCAGAAATGGGTGATATATACTCACAATTGTGAGAAATTAAGCCAGAATTGCAATTTAAACTCATATTTCAGGCTTTCTTTCTCCATAAACTCACAATTGTGAGAAATAAAGCCAGAATTGCAATATAAACTAATAATTCAGGCTTTCTTTCTCAGAAATGGGTGATATATACTCACAATTGTGAGAAATTAAGCCAGAATTGCAATTTAAACTCATATTTCAGGCTTTCTTTCTCAAAAATGCATGATATATTCTCACAATTGTGAGAAATAAAGCCAGAATTCAATATAAACTCATAATTCAGGCTTTCTTTCTCAGAAATGGATAACATAAACTCACAATTGTGAGAAATAAAGCCAGAATTCAATATTAACTAATAATTCAGGCTTTCTTTCTCAGAAATGGATAACATAAACTCACAATTGTGAGAAATAAAGCCAGAATTGCAATATAAACTAATAATTCAGGCTTTCTTTCTCAAAAATGAATGATATAAACTTACAATTGTGAGCATTAAAGCCAGAATTGCAATATAAACTCATAATTAAGGCTTTCTTTCTCAAAAATGGATAACATAAACTCACAATTGTGAGAAATAAAGCCAGAATTGCAATATAAACTAATAATTCAGGCTTTCTTTCTCAGAAATGAATGATATATACTCACAATTGTCAGAAATAAAGCCAGAATTGCAATATAAACTCATAATTCAGGCTTTCTTTCTCAAAAATGGATAACAAACTCACAATTGTGAGAAATTAAGCCAGAATTCAATATTAACTCATAATTCAGGCTTTCTTTCTCAAAAATTGGTGATATATACTCACAATTGTGAGAAATAAAGCCAGAATTGCAATATAAACTCACAATTCAAGCTTTCTTTATCAGAAATGGGTGATATATACTCACAGTTGTGAGAAATAAAGCCAGAATTGCAATATAAACTCACAATTCAAGCTTTCTTTATCAGAAATGGGTGATATATACTCACAGTTGTGAGAAATTAAGCCAGAATTGCAGTATAAACTCATTATTCAGGCTTTCTTTCTCAGAAATGGATGATATATACTCACAATTGTGAGAAATAAAGCCAGAATTGCAATATAAACTCATAATTCAGGCTTTCTTTCTCATAAATGGATGATATAAACCCACAATTGTGAGCAATAAAGCAATAATTGCAATTTAAACTCATATTTCAGGCTTTCTTTCTCAAAAATGAATGATATAAACATACAAATGTGAGCATTAAAGCCAGAATTGCAATATAAACTCATAATTAAGGCTTTCTTCCTCAAAAATTAATCATAAAAACTTACAATTGTGACAATTAAAGCGAGAATTGCAATATAAACTCATAATTAAGGCTTTCTTTCTCAAAAATGGATGATATAAACTTACAATTGTGAGCATTAAAGCCAGAATTGCAATATAAACTCATAATTAAGGCTTTCTTTCTAAAAAATGGATGATATAAACTTAAAATTGTGAGCATTAAAGCCAGAATTGCAATATAAACTCATAATTCAGGCTTTCTTTCTCAAAAAAAAAAAAAAAAATTATAATATATACTCACATTTGTGAGAAAAAAAAGCCAGAATTGCAATATAAACTCACAATTCAAGCTTTCTTTATCAGAAATGGGTGATATATACTCACAGTTGTGAGAAATTAAGGCAGAATTGCAGTATAAACTCATTATTCAGGCTTTCTTTCTCAGAAATGGGTGATATATACTCACAATTGTGAGAAATTAAGCCAGAATGGCAATATAGACTCATAATTCAGGCTTTCTTTCTCAGAAATGAGTGATATATACTCACAATTGTGAGAAATAAAGCCAGAATTGCAATATAAACTAATAATTCAGGCTTTCTTTCTCAGAAATGGGTGATATATACTCACAATTGTGAGAAATAAAGCCAGAATTGCAATATAAACTCATAATTCAGGCTTTCTTTCTCAAAAATGGATAACAAACTCACAATTGTGAGAAATAAAGCCAGAATTCAATATTAACTTATAATTCAGGCTTTCTTTCTCAGAAATGGATAACATAAACATACAAATGTGAGCATTAAAGCCAGAATTGCAATATAAACTCATAATTAAGGCTTTCTTTCTCAGAAATGGGTGATATATACTCATAATTGTGAGAAATGAAGCCAGAATTGCAATATGAACTCATAATTCAGGCTTTCTTTCTCAGAAATGGGTGATATATACTCATAATTGTGAGAAATGAAGCCAGAATTGCAATATGAACTCATAATTCAGGCTTTCTTTCTCAAAAATTAATCATATAAACGTACAATTTTGACAATTAAAGCGAGAATTGCAATATAAACTAATAATTAAGGCTTTCTTTCTCAAAAATGGATGATATAAACTTACAATTGTCAGCATTAAAGCCAGAATTGCAATATAAACTCATAATTCAGGCTTTTTTTTTCTCAAAAAAAAAAATTGATGATATATACTCACATTTGTGAGAAAAAAAAAAGCCAGAATTGCAATATAAACTCATAATTCAGGCTTTCTTTCTCAAAAAATTGATGATATATACTCACATTTGTGAGAAATAAAGCCAGAATTGCAATATGAACTCATAATTCAGGCTTTCTTTCTCAGAAATGGGTGATATATACTCACAATTGTGAGAAATTAAGCCAGAATTGCAATTTAAACTCATATTTCAGGCTTTCTTTCTCCATAAACTCACAATTGTGAGAAATAAAGCCAGAATTGCAATATAAACTAATAATTCAGGCTTTCTTTCTCAGAAATGGGTGATATATACTCACAATTGTGAGAAATTAAGCCAGAATTGCAATTTAAACTCATATTTCAGGCTTTCTTTCTCAAAAATGCATGATATATTCTCACAATTGTGAGAAATAAAGCCAGAATTCAATATAAACTCATAATTCAGGCTTTCTTTCTCAGAAATGGATAACATAAACTCACAATTGTGAGAAATAAAGCCAGAATTCAATATTAACTAATAATTCAGGCTTTCTTTCTCAGAAATGGATAACATAAACTCACAATTGTGAGAAATAAAGCCAGAATTGCAATATAAACTAATAATTCAGGCTTTCTTTCTCAAAAATGAATGATATAAACTTACAATTGTGAGCATTAAAGCCAGAATTGCAATATAAACTCATAATTAAGGCTTTCTTTCTCAAAAATGGATAACATAAACTCACAATTGTGAGAAATAAAGCCAGAATTGCAATATAAACTAATAATTCAGGCTTTCTTTCTCAGAAATGAATGATATATACTCACAATTGTCAGAAATAAAGCCAGAATTGCAATATAAACTCATAATTCAGGCTTTCTTTCTCAAAAAAAAAATTATGATATATACTCACATTTGTGAGAAATAAAGCCAGAATTGCAATATGAACTCATAATTCAGGCTTTCTTTCTCAGAAATGGGTGATATATACTCACAATTGTGAGAAATTAAGCCAGAATGGCAATATAAACTCATAATTCAGGCTTTCTTTCTCAGAAATGGGTGATATATACTCACAATTGTGAGAAATTAAGCCAGAATTGCAATTTAAACTCATATTTCAGGCTTTCTTTCTCCATAAACTCACAATTGTGAGAAATAAAGCACGAATTGCAATATAAACTAATAATTCAGGCTTTCTTTCTCAGAAATGGGTGATATATACTCACAATTGTGAGAAATTAAGCCAGAATTGCAATTTAAACTCATATTTCAGGCTTTCTTTCTCAAAAATGCATGATATATTCTCACAATTGTGAGAAATAAAGCCAGAATTGCAATATAAACTCACAATTCAGGCTTTCTTTCTCAGAAATGGGTGATATATACTCACAATTGTGAGAAATAAAGCCAGAATTGCAATATAAACTCATAATTCAGGCGTTCTTTCTCAAAAATTAATCATATAAACTTACAATTGTGACAATTAAAGCGAGAATTGCAATATAAACTCATAATTAAGGCTTTCTTTCTCAAAAATGGATGATATAAACTTACAATTGTCAGCATTAAAGCCAGAATTGCAATATAAACTCATAATTAAGGCTTTCTTTCTCAAAAATGGTTGATATAAACTTAAAATTGTGAGCATGAAAGCCAGAATTGCAATATAAACTCATAATTCAGGCTTTCGTTCTCAAAAAAAAAATTGATGATATATACTCACATTTGTGAGAAAAAAAAAGCCAGAATTGCAATATAAACTCATAATTCAGGCTTTCTTTCTCAAAAAATTGATGATATATACTCACATTTGTGAGAAATAAAGCCAGAATTGCAATATGAACTCATAATTCAGGCTTTCTTTCTCAGAAATGGGTGATATATACTCACAATTGTGAGAAATTAAGCCAGAATTGCAATTTAAACTCATATTTCAGGCTTTCTTTCTCCATAAACTCACAATTGTGAGAAATAAAGCCAGAATTGCAATATAAACTAATAATTCAGGCTTTTTTTCTCAGAAATGGGTGATATATACTCACAATTGTGAGAAATTAAGCCAGAATTGCAATTTAAACTCATATTTCAGGCTTTCTTTCTCAAAAATGCATGATATATTCTTACAATTGTGAGAAATAAAGCCAGAATTGCAATATAAACTAATAATTCTGGCTTTCTTTCTAAAAAATGAATGATATAAACTCACAATTGTCAGAAATAAAGCCAGAATTGCAATATAAACTCATAATTCAGGCTTTTTTTTCACAGAAATGGGTGATATATACTCACAATTGTGAGAAATTAAGCCAGAATTGCAATTTAAACTCATATTTCAGGCTTTCTTTCTCAAAAATGGATGATATAAACTTAAAATTGTGAGCATTAAAGCCAGAATTGCAATATAAACTCATAATTCAGGCTTTCTTTCTCAAAAAATTGATGATATATACTCACATTTGTGAGAAATAAAGCCAGAATTGCAATATGAACTCATAATTCAGGCTTTCTTTCTCAGAAATGGGTGATATATACTCACAATTGAGAGAAATTAAGCCAGAATTGCAATTTAATCTCATATTTCAGGCTTTCTTTCTCCATAAACTCACAATTGTGAGAAATAAAGCCAGAATTGCAATATAAACTCATAATTCAGGCTTTCTTTCTCAAAAATTGGTGATATAAACTCACAATTGTGAGAAATGAAGCCAGAATTGCAATTTAAACTCATATTTCAGGCTTTCTTTCTCAAAAATGGATGATATAAACTTAAAATTGTGAGCATTAAAGCCAGAATTGCAATATAAACTCATAATTCAGGCTTTCTTTCTCAAAAAATTGATGATATATACTCACAATTTTGAGAAATTAAGCCAGAATGGCAATATAAACTCATAATTCAGGCTTTCTTTCTCAGAAATGGGTGATATATACTCACAATTGTGAGAAATTAAGCCAGAATTGCAATTTAAACTCATATTTCAGGCTTTCTTTCTCCATAAACTCACAATTGTGAGAAATAAAGCCAGAATTGCAATATAAACTAATAATTCAGGCTTTCTTTCTCAAAAATGGATGATATATACTCACAATTGTGAGAAATAAAGCCAGAAGTGCAATATAAACTCACAATTCAAGCTTTCTTTATCAGAAATGGGTGATATATACTCACAATTGTGAGAAATTAAGCCAGAATTGCGATATAAACTCATAATTCAGGCTTTCTTTCTCAGAAATGGATGATATAAACCCACAATTGTGAGCAATAAAGCCAGAATTGCAATTTAAACTCATATTTCAGGCTTTCTTTCTCAAAAATGAATGATATAAACATACAAATGTGAGCATTAAAGCCAGAATTGCAATATAAACTCATAATTAAGGCTTTCTTTCTCAAAAATGGATGATATAAACTTACAATTGTCAGCATTAAAGCCAGAATTGCAATATAAACTCATAATTAAGGCTTTCTTTCTCAAAAATGGATGATATAAACTTAAAATTGTGAGCATTAAAGCCAGAATTGCAATATGAACTCATAATTCAGGCTTTCTTTCTCAAAAATTAATGAGATAAACTTACAATTGTGAGCATTAAAGCGAGAATTGCAATATAAACTCATGATTAAGGCTTTCTTTCTCAAAAATGGATGATATAAACTTACAATTGTGAGCATTAAAGCGAGAATTGCAATATAAACTCATAATTAAGGCTTTCTTTCTCAAAAATGGATGATATAAACTTACAATTGTGAGCATTAAAGCCAGAATGGCAATATAAACTCATAATTAAGGCTTTCTTTCTCAAAAATGGATGATATAAACTTAAAATTGTGAGCATTAAAGACAGAATTGCAATATAAACTCATATTTCAGGCTTTCTTTCTCAAAAATGCATGATATATTCTCACAATTGTGAGAAATAAAGCCAGAATTGCAAAATCAACTCACAATTCAGGCTTTCTTTCTCAGAAATGGGTAATATATACTCACAATTGTGAGAAATAAAGCCAGAATTGCAATATAAACTCATAATTCAGGCTTTCTTTCTCAAAAATGGATAACAAACTCACAATTGTGAGAAATAAAGCCAGAATTCAATATTAACTCATAATTCAGGCTTTCTTTCTCAAAAATTGGTGATATATACTCACAATTGTGAGAAATAAAGCCAGAATTGCAATATAAACTCATAATTCAGGCTTTCTTTCTCAAAAATGGATAACAAACTCACAATTGTGAGAAATAAAGCCAGAATTCAATATTAACTCATAATTCAGGCTTTCTTTCTCAGAAATGGATAACATAAACATACAAATGTGAGCATTAAAGCCAGAATTGCAATATAAACTCATAATTAAGGCTTTCTTTCTCAGAAATGGGTGATATATACTCATAATTGTGAGAAATGAAGCCAGAATTGCAATATGAACTCATAATTCAGGCTTTCTTTCTCAGAAATGGGTGATTTATACCCATGATTGTGAGAAATGAAGCCAGAATTGCAATATGAACTCATAATTCAGGCTTTCTTTCTCAAAAATTAATCATATAAACTTACAATTTTGACAATTAAAGCGAGAATTGCAATATAAACTAATAATTAAGGCTTTCTTTCTCAAAAATGGATGATATAAACTTACAATTGTCAGCATTAAAGCCAGAATTGCAATATAAACTCATAATTAAGGCTTTCTTTCTCAAAAATGGATGATATAAAATTAACATTGTGAGCATTAAAGCCAGAATTGCAATATAAACTCATAATTCAGGCTTTCTTTCTCAAAAAAAAATTGATGATATATACTCACATTTGTGAGAAAAAAAAAGCCAGAATTGCAATATAAACTCATAATTCAGGCTTTCTTTCTCAAAAAATTGATGATATATACTCACATTTGTGAGAAATAAAGCCAGAATTGCAATATGAACTCATAATTCAGGCTTTCTTTCTCAGAAATGGGTGATATATACTCACAATTGTGAGAAATTAAGCCAGAATTGCAATTTATACTCATATTTCAGGCTTTCTTTCTCCATAAACTCACAATTGTGAGAAATAAAGCCAGAATTGCAATATAAACTAATAATTCAGGCTTTCTTTCTCAGAAATGGGTGATATATACTCACAATTGTGAGAAATTAAGCCAGAATTGCAATTTAAACTCATATTTCAGGCTTTCTTTCTCAAAAATGCATGATATATTCTCACAATTGTGAGAAATAAAGCCAGAATTCAATATAAACTCATATTTCAGGCTTTCTTTCTCAGAAATGGATAACATAAACTCACAATTGTGAGAAATAAAGCCAGAATTCAATATTAACTAATAATTCAGGCTTTCTTTCTCAGAAATGGATAACATAAACTCACAATTGTGAGAAATAAAGCCAGAATTGCAATATAAACTAATAATTCAGGCTTTCTTTCTCAAAAATGAATGATATAAACTTACAATTGTGAGCATTAAAGCCAGAATTGCAATATAAACTCATAATTAAGGCTTTCTTTCTCAAAAATGGATGATATAAACTTAAAATTGTGAGCATTAAAGCCAGAATTGCAATATAAACTCATAATTCAGGCTTTCTTTCTCAAAAAAAAAAAATTGATGATATATACTCACATTTGTGAGAAAAAAAAAAGCCAGAATTGCAATATAAACTCATAATTCAGGCTTTCTTTCTCAAAAAATTGATGATATATACTCACATTTGTGAGAAATAAAGCCAGAATTGCAATATGAACTCATAATTCAGGCTTTCTTTCTCAGAAATGGGTGATATATACTCACAATTGTGAGAAATTAAGCCAGAATTGCAATTTAAACTCATATTTCAGGCTTTCTTTCTCCATAAACTCACAATTGTGAGAAATAAAGCCAGAATTGCAATATAAACTAATAATTCAGGCTTTCTTTCTCAGAAATGGGTGATATATACTCAAAATTGTGAGAAATTAAGCCAGAATTGCAATTTAAACTCATATTTCAGGCTTTCTTTCTCAAAAATGCATGATATATTCTCACAATTGTGAGAAATAAAGCCAGAATTCAATATAAACTCATAATTCAGGCTTTCTTTCTCAGAAATGGATAACATAAACTCACAATTGTGAGAAATAAAGCCAGAATTCAATATTAACTAATAATTCAGGCTTTCTTTCTCAGAAATGGATAACATAAACTCACAATTGTGAGAAATAAAGCCAGAATTGCAATATAAACTAATAATTCAGGCTTTCTTTCTCAAAAATGAATGATATAAACTTACAATTGTGAGCATTAAAGCCAGAATTGCAATATAAACTCATAATTAAGGCTTTCTTTCTCAAAAATGGATAACATAAACTCACAATTGTGAGAAATAAAGCCAGAATTGCAATATAAACTAATAATTCAGGCTTTCTTTCTCAGAAATGAATGATATATACTCACAATTGTCAGAAATAAAGCCAGAATTGCAATATAAACTCATAATTCAGGCTTTTTTTTCTCAGAAATGGGTGATATATACTCACAATTGTGAGAAATTAAGCCAGAATTGCAATTTAAACTCATATTTCAGGCTTTCTTTCTCAAAAATGGATGATATAAACTTAAAATTGTGAGCATTAAAGCCAGAATTGCAATATAAACTCATAATTCAGGCTTTCTTTCTCAAAAAAAAATTTATGATATATACTCACATTTGTGAGAAATAAAGCCAGAATTGCAATATGAACTCATAATTCAGGCTTTCTTTCTCAGAAATGGGTGATATATACTCACAATTGTGAGAAATTAAGCCAGAATGGCAATATAAACTCATAATTCAGGCTTTCTTTCTCAGAAATGGGTGATATATACTCACAATTGTGAGAAATTAAGCCAGAATTGCAATTTAAACTCATATTTCAGGCTTTCTTTCTCCATAAACTCACAATTGTGAGAAATAAAGCCAGAATTGCAATATAAACTAATAATTCAGGCTTTCTTTCTCAGAAATGGGTGATATATACTCACAACTGTGAGAAATTAAGCCAGAATTGCAATTTAAACTCATATTTCAGGCTTTCTTTCTCAAAAATGCATGATATATTCTCACAATTGTGAGAAATAAAGCCAGAATTGCAATATAAACTCACAATTCAGGCTTTCTTTCTCAGAAATGGGTGATATATACTCACAATTGTGAGAAATAAAGCCAGAATTGCAATATAAACTCATAATTCAGGCTTTCTTTCTCAAAAATTAATCATATAAACTTACAATTGTGACAATTAAAGCGAGAATTGCAATATAAACTCATAATTAAGGCTTTCTTTCTCAAAAATGGATGATATAAACTTACAATTGTCAGCATTAAAGCCAGAATTGCAATATAAACTCATAATTAAGGCTTTCTTTCTCAAAAATGGTTGATATAAACTTAAAATTGTGAGCATTAAAGCCAGAATTGCAATATAAACTCATAATTCAGGCTTTCGTTCTCAAAAAAAAAATTGATGATATATACTCACATTTGTGAGAAAAAAAAGCCAGAATTGCAATATAAACTCATAATTCAGGCTTTCTTTCTCAAAAAATTGATGATATATACTCACATTTGTGAGAAATAAAGCCAGAATTGCAATATGAACTCATAATTCAGGCTTTCTTTCTCAGAAATGGGTGATATATACTCACAATTGTGAGAAATTAAGCCAGAATTGCAATTTAAACTCATATTTCAGGCTTTCTTTCTCCATAAACTCACAATTGTGAGAAATAAAGCCAGAATTGCAATATAAACTAATAATTCAGGCTTTCTTTCTCAAAAATGGATGATATAAACTTACAATTGTGAGCATTAAAGCGAGAATTGCAATATGAACTCATAATTCAGGCTTTCTTTCTCAAAAATGAATGATATAAACTTACAATTGTGAGCATTAAAGCGAGAATTGCAATATAAACTCATAATTCAGGCTTTCTTTCTCAAAAATGGATAACATAAACTCACAATTGTGAGAAATAAAGCCAGAATTGCAATATAAACTCACAATTCAAGCTTTCTTTATCAGAAATGGGTGATATATACTCACAGTTGTGAGAAATAAAGCCAGAATTGCAATATAAACTCACAATTCAAGCTTTCTTTATCAGAAATGGGTGATATATACTCACAGTTGTGAGAAATTAAGCCAGAATTGCAGTATAAACTCATTATTCAGGCTTTCTTTCTCAGAAATGGATGATATATACTCACAATTGTGAGAAATAAAGCCAGAATTGCAATATAAACTCATAATTCAGGCTTTCTTTCTCATAAATGGATGATATAAACCCACAATTGTGAGCAATAAAGCAATAATTGCAATTTAAACTCATATTTCAGGCTTTCTTTCTCAAAAATGAATGATATAAACATACAAATGTGAGCATTAAAGCCAGAATTGCAATATAAACTCATAATTAAGGCTTTCTTCCTCAAAAATTAATCATAAAAACTTACAATTGTGACAATTAAAGCGAGAATTGCAATATAAACTCATAATTAAGGCTTTCTTTCTCAAAAATGGATGATATAAACTTACAATTGTGAGCATTAAAGCCAGAATTGCAATATAAACTCATAATTAAGGCTTTCTTTCTAAAAAATGGATGATATAAACTTAAAATTGTGAGCATTAAAGCCAGAATTGCAATATAAACTCATAATTCAGGCTTTCTTTCTCATAAATGGATGATATAAACCCACAATTGTGAGCAATAAAGCAATAATTGCAATTTAAACTCATATTTCAGGCTTTCTTTCTCAAAAATGAATGATATAAACATACAAATGTGAGCATTAAAGCCAGAATTGCAATATAAACTCATAATTAAGGCTTTCTTCCTCAAAAATTAATCATAAAAACTTACAATTGTGACAATTAAAGCGAGAATTGCAATATAAACTCATAATTAAGGCTTTCTTTCTCAAAAATGGATGATATAAACTTACAATTGTGAGCATTAAAGCCAGAATTGCAATATAAACTCATAATTAAGGCTTTCTTTCTAAAAAATGGATGATATAAACTTAAAATTGTGAGCATTAAAGCCAGAATTGCAATATAAACTCATAATTCAGGCTTTCTTTCTCAAAAAAAAAAAAAATATATAATATATACTCACATTTGTGAGAAAAAAAAGCCAGAATTGCAATATAAACTCACAATTCAAGCTTTCTTTATCAGAAATGGGTGATATATACTCACAGTTGTGAGAAATTAAGGCAGAATTGCAGTATAAACTCATTATTCAGGCTTTCTTTCTCAGAAATGGGTGATATATACTCACAATTGTGAGAAATTAAGCCAGAATGGCAATATAAACTCATAATTCAGGCTTTCTTTCTCAGAAATGAGTGATATATACTCACAATTGTGAGAAATAAAGCCAGAATTGCAATATAAACTAATAATTCAGGCTTTCTTTCTCAGAAATGGGTGATATATACTCACAATTGTGAGAAATTAAGCCAGAATTGCAATTTAAACTCATATTTCAGGCTTTCTTTCTCAAAAATGCATGATATATTCTCACAATTGTGAGAAATAAAGCCAGAATTGCAATATAAACTCATAATTCAGGCTTTCTTTCTCAAAAATGGATAACAAACTCACAATTGTGAGAAATAAAGCCAGAATTCAATATTAACTCATAATTCAGGCTTTCTTTCTCAAAAATTGGTGATATATACTCACAATTGTGAGAAATAAAGCCAGAATTGCAATATAAACTCATAATTCAGGCTTTCTTTCTCAAAAATGGATAACAAACTCACAATTGTGAGAAATAAAGCCAGAATTCAATATTAACTCATAATTCAGGCTTTCTTTCTCAGAAATGGATAACATAAACATACAAATGTGAGCATTAAAGCCAGAATTGCAATATAAACTCATAATTAAGGCTTTCTTTCTCAGAAATGGGTGATATATACTCATAATTGTGAGAAATGAAGCCAGAATTGCAATATGAACTCATAATTCAGGCTTTCTTTCTCAGAAATTAATCATATAAACTTACAATTTTGACAATTAAAGCGAGAATTGCAATATAAACTAATAATTAAGGCTTTCTTTCTCAAAAATGGATGATATAAACTTACAATTGTCAGCATTAAAGCCAGAATTGCAATATAAACTCATAATTAAGGCTTTCTTTCTCAAAAATGGATGATATAAACTTAACATTGTGAGCATTAAAGCCAGAATTGCAATATAAACTCATAATTCAGGCTTTCTTTCTCAAAAAAAAATTGATGATATATACTCACATTTGTGAGAAAAAAAAAGCCAGAATTGCAATATAAACTCATAATTCAGGCTTTCTTTCTCAAAAAATTGATGATATATACTCACATTTGTGAGAAATAAAGCCAGAATTGCAATATGAACTCATAATTCAGGCTTTCTTTCTCAGAAATGGGTGATATATACTCACAATTGTGAGAAATTAAGCCAGAATTGCAATTTATACTCATATTTCAGGCTTTCTTTCTCCATAAACTCACAATTGTGAGAAATAAAGCCAGAATTGCAATATAAACTAATAATTCAGGCTTTCTTTCTCAGAAATGGGTGATATATACTCACAATTGTGAGAAATTAAGCCAGAATTGCAATTTAAACTCATATTTCAGGCTTTCTTTCTCAAAAATGCATGATATATTCTCACAATTGTGAGAAATAAAGCCAGAATTCAATATAAACTCATATTTCAGGCTTTCTTTCTCAGAAATGGATAACATAAACTCACAATTGTGAGAAATAAAGCCAGAATTCAATATTAACTAATAATTCAGGCTTTCTTTCTCAGAAATGGATAACATAAACTCACAATTGTGAGAAATAAAGCCAGAATTGCAATATAAACTAATAATTCAGGCTTTCTTTCTCAAAAATGAATGATATAAACTTACAATTGTGAGCATTAAAGCCAGAATTGCAATATAAACTCATAATTAAGGCTTTCTTTCTCAAAAATGGATGATATAAACTTAAAATTGTGAGCATTAAAGCCAGAATTGCAATATAAACTCATAATTCAGGCTTTCTTTCTCAAAAAAAAAAAATTGATGATATATACTCACATTTGTGAGAAAAAAAAAAGCCAGAATTGCAATATAAACTCATAATTCAGGCTTTCTTTCTCAAAAAATTGATGATATATACTCACATTTGTGAGAAATAAAGCCAGAATTGCAATATGAACTCATAATTCAGGCTTTCTTTCTCAGAAATGGGTGATATATACTCACAATTGTGAGAAATTAAGCCAGAATTGCAATTTAAACTCATATTTCAGGCTTTCTTTCTCCATAAACTCACAATTGTGAGAAATAAAGCCAGAATTGCAATATAAACTAATAATTCAGGCTTTCTTTCTCAGAAATGGGTGATATATACTCACAATTGTGAGAAATTAAGCCAGAATTGCAATTTAAACTCATATTTCAGGCTTTCTTTCTCAAAAATGCATGATATATTCTCACAATTGTGAGAAATAAAGCCAGAATTCAATATAAACTCATAATTCAGGCTTTCTTTCTCAGAAATGGATAACATAAACTCACAATTGTGAGAAATAAAGCCAGAATTCAATATTAACTAATAATTCAGGCTTTCTTTCTCAGAAATGGATAACATAAACTCACAATTGTGAGAAATAAAGCCAGAATTGCAATATAAACTAATAATTCAGGCTTTCTTTCTCAAAAATGAATGATATAAACTTACAATTGTGAGCATTAAAGCCAGAATTGCAATATAAACTCATAATTAAGGCTTTCTTTCTCAAAAATGGATAACATAAACTCACAATTGTGAGAAATAAAGCCAGAATTGCAATATAAACTAATAATTCAGGCTTTCTTTCTCAGAAATGAATGATATATACTCACAATTGTCAGAAATAAAGCCAGAATTGCAATATAAACTCATATTTAGGCTTTTTTTTCTCAGAAATGGGTGATATATACTCACAATTGTGAGAAATTAAGCCAGAATTGCAATTTAAACTCATATTTCAGGCTTTCTTTCTCAAAAATGGATGATATAAACTTAAAATTGTGAGCATTAAAGCCAGAATTGCAATATAAACTCATAATTCAGGCTTTCTTTCTCAAAAAAAAATTTATGATATATACTCACATTTGTGAGAAATAAAGCCAGAATTGCAATATGAACTCATAATTCAGGCTTTCTTTCTCAGAAATGGGTGATATATACTCACAATTGTGAGAAATTAAGCCAGAATGGCAATATAAACTCATAATTCAGGCTTTCTTTCTCAGAAATGGGTGATATATACTCACAATTGTGAGAAATTAAGCCAGAATTGCAATTTAAACTCATATTTCAGGCTTTCTTTCTCCATAAACTCACAATTGTGAGAAATAAAGCCAGAATTGCAATATAAACTAATAATTCAGGCTTTCTTTCTCAGAAATGGGTGATATATACTCACAACTGTGAGAAATTAAGCCAGAATTGCAATTTAAACTCATATTTCAGGCTTTCTTTCTCAAAAATGCATGATAAATTCTCACAATTGTGAGAAATAAAGCCAGAATTGCAATATAAACTCATAATTCAGGCTTTCTTTCTCAAAAATTAATCATATAAACTTACAATTGTGACAATTAAAGCGAGAATTGCAATATAAACTCATAATTAAGGCTTTCTTTCTCAAAAATGGATGATATAAACTTACAATTGTCAGCATTAAAGCCAGAATTGCAATATAAACTCATAATTAAGGCTTTCTTTCTCAAAAATGGTTGATATAAACTTAAAATTGTGAGCATTAAAGCCAGAATTGCAATATAAACTCATAATTCAGGCTTTCGTTCTCAAAAAAAAAATTGATGATATATACTCACATTTGTGAGAAAAAAAAGCCAGAATTGCAATATAAACTCATAATTCAGGCTTTCTTTCTCAAAAAATTGATGATATATACTCACATTTGTGAGAAATAAAGCCAGAATTGCAATATGAACTCATAATTCAGGCTTTCTTTCTCAGAAATGGGTGATATATACTCACAATTGTGAGAAATTAAGCCAGAATTGCAATTTAAACTCATATTTCAGGCTTTCTTTCTCTATAAACTCACAATTGTGAGAAATAAAGCCAGAATTGCAATATAAACTAATAATTCAGGCTTTCTTTCTCAAAAATGGATGATATAAACTTACAATTGTGAGCATTAAAGCGAGAATTGCAATATGAACTCATAATTCAGGCTTTCTTTCTCAAAAATGAATGATATAAACTTACAATTGTGAGCATTAAAGCGAGAATTGCAATATAAACTCATAATTCAGGCTTTCTTTCTCAAAAATGGATAACATAAACTCACAATTGTGAGAAATAAAGCCAGAATTGCAATATAAACTCACAATTCAAGCTTTCTTTATCAGAAATGGGTGATATATACTCACAGTTGTGAGAAATAAAGCCAGAATTGCAATATAAACTCACAATTCAAGCTTTCTTTATCAGAAATGGGTGATATATACTCACAGTTGTGAGAAATTAAGCCAGAATTGCAGTATAAACTCATTATTCAGGCTTTCTTTCTCAGAAATGGATGATATATACTCACAATTGTGAGAAATAAAGCCAGAATTGCAATATAAACTCATAATTCAGGCTTTCTTTCTCATAAATGGATGATATAAACCCACAATTGTGAGCAATAAAGCAATAATTGCAATTTAAACTCATATTTCAGGCTTTCTTTCTCAAAAATGAATGATATAAACATACAAATGTGAGCATTAAAGCCAGAATTGCAATATAAACTCATAATTAAGGCTTTCTTCCTCAAAAATTAATCATAAAAACTTACAATTGTGACAATTAAAGCGAGAATTGCAATATAAACTCATAATTAAGGCTTTCTTTCTCAAAAATGGATGATATAAACTTACAATTGTGAGCATTAAAGCCAGAATTGCAATATAAACTCATAATTAAGGCTTTCTTTCTAAAAAATGGATGATATAAACTTAAAATTGTGAGCATTAAAGCCAGAATTGCAATATAAACTCATAATTCAGGCTTTCTTTCTCAAAAAAAAAAAAAAATTATAATATATACTCACATTTGTGAGAAAAAAAAGCCAGAATTGCAATATAAACTCACAATTCAAGCTTTCTTTATCAGAAATGGGTGATATATACTCACAGTTGTGAGAAATTAAGGCAGAATTGCAGTATAAACTCATTATTCAGGCTTTCTTTCTCAGAAATGGGTGATATTGTTATGAGAATATGTGTTTTTTTTCCGATATTTTTCCTGCATTGCACTGTGTTGCTTCTATTCTCTCTTTTTCTTATAGGTTGAATGACGCTGGGGTGTTGGCGTGTTATTGGGCGCTCGATTAAGGCGGAGTCTTTTATAAGGAAGCCAGTTGCAAGCAGCCGGCGAGCTCATTGTTGGTGCGAACGTGTTTGAGTTCGGAGCTCCTGGATTCCTCCTCCGGTCGGCGGCCAAACCAATGTGCAATACTAATGTTTTGTGGCTCAAAGTTAGCTTTTATATCTTGTTAACTTTATAGCACTTCTTGTGAAACAGAGCGAAGGGGTGTCCTGCCTTTTCCTTTCGTGTAATCTGTTGGGCTTTGTTTTTGGTTAGGCAGTTAGGTAAGCTGGCTGTACTTTTTTTTACGTAATCAGGTTACTTAGTTCTTTTTTCTTTCTTTAGGTTCCTTTTGTTTGTTATGTTGGCCTGTGGCCACCCTGAAGAGATGCTCTCTATGTTTCACTTCTAATATTTAATAAACATCACAATTTTGTATTGAACTTGTGTGCTTGTTTGGTCCCTGACCGGAGTGACTTGGGAATCCAGCACCACAACTTTATTATGCCCTTAACGTACCCTAGACACGGGCCGTAATAATTGGGGGCTCGTCAGTTCGTTCCTTACTTTTTGTTTGGGAAATTCGTTCGATGCACTCGGTGAGAATCTTTAGGACACTGCTGGTGAGTACCATTTTTATTTATTTTTTTTGCTGTTTTTTGTGACTGGCAGTTTTTTCATGTTGGTGGGGAAGTGTTAGACTAATGGAGTTTAGTATTGAAGCGTTTAAACAAGCTCCTTCGTGGGAAGCTTTGGAATCTTGTCGTAAAGTCGATTTGTTTTTGGTGGCGGATTTTTATAATGTTTCGGTTGTAAAAACAGCCAGGAAGAAGGAGGTGCGAGACGTAATTCAAACTGCGCTCTTACAACAAGGTATTTTGCAGCCTAAGTCTAACTTTGAGGTTGATGCGGCAGAAAGTTCAGAAGCAGGTATTGATTATGCTTCGGGTACTGATCCTATGTTGCGTTCGTTAAGTGGGGTAAATTCGGAAGATTTAAAACTAGCCATTCAGTTGAAACAATTAGATCTTGAAATTAAACGTCAGGAACACACTACCCAACTTCTACGTTTTAGACAGTGCGAACTCGAAACGCAGGCTGATCGACGTGTTCCCGTTAGCTCAGCTAGCATACAATCGGCTGTACCTCCGTCCGCTACTATGGATCATTTGCCCCGTTCTTCTGCTCGTTCGTTGCCGGTGCCTCCTAGTGATAATACTGATTTCGATATTAGTCGTCACATTAACCTCGTACCCCCGTTTAGGGACAACGAGGTGGATTCGTATTTCGGTGCATTTGAGCGCATAGCTGCGGCTTTACGCTGGCCGAGAGAGACTTGGTCTCTCTTGATTCAGTGTAAGCTATCAGGAAAAGCCCAAGAGGTTTGTTCCGCCTTGACTGTCGACGACAGTTTGGATTATGAGAAGCTGAAAAGTGCCGTGTTGAAGGCCTATGAATTAGTCCCTGAGGCGTATAGGCAAAAGTTTCGTTCACATGTTAAAATTGCCAGTCAAACTCATGTAGAATATGCTCGGGAAAAGAGCATGCTTTTTGATAAATGGTGCCATTCCAGCAGTGTCGCCGATTTTGAGCAACTTCGTGAGTTAATCCTGATTGAGGATTTTAAAAATTCGTTACCAGAAAAAATTGTTGTGTATTTGAATGAGAAAAAGATTTCGACTCTAGCTGAGGCTGCTGTTTGCGCAGATGAGTTCACTTTGACTCACAAAAACGCATTTGTACGTCGTGATCCGCATTATTCTGTGCCTTTTGAACGAAATCTTAAAACGTCGAAATCATCGAAACAAACAAAATCTGATGAAGTTCGAGCTTGCTTTTATTGTCACGAAACTAACCATTTGATTGCGACATGTCCCTCGTTGAGGAAAAAGAATCAGGGTAAATCCACTAAAAGTGTTGGTTTTATTCACAAGGTTAGTGGTAATTCTGATTCGAAAATTGATGCCGGGTACGGTCCATTTATTTGTCAAGGGACGATTTCTCTTAGTGGATTGGCACAAGATGCTGTTTCTGTGACTATGCTTCGTGACACTGGGGCTTCACAGTCCTGTGTACTGGCTAATGTGTTGCCATTTTCTGAGAAAAGTTCGTGTGGATCTGATGTTCTGATTCAAGGTATTGAATTAGGCGTGTTGAAAGTGCCCTTACATAAGGTGCATATTCGGTCTGGGTTTGTAACGGGATTTGTGAAATTGGCTGTACGCCATGAACTACCTGTTAAAGGTGTTGCTTTAATTGTTGGGAACGATTTAGCTGGGGAAAAGGTCCTCCCACTTCCGGAAGTTATCGAAAACCCAATGTTTGTACCTGTTACTTGTGAATTAGCATCAGAATTTCCGACAGTTTTTCCTGCTTGTGCGGTCACGCGCGCTCAAGCGCGCAAGTTCAGTGATTTCGTTGACATTTCTGACACTTTTTTAACAACAGGGGACAAGGAGGAGAATAGCCTTGTGACACCTGCATCGCGAGATTTGGAGTCGCTGTCCACGGCTGATGGTGCTGAAATTGAGCCAGGTGATTTGCCGCTGTCCATCGATAAGGCTTTGATTTCTGCCGAACAGAAAAAAGATCCTTCACTGTTGCGCTGCAGAAATATGGCCTTGTCCCTGGGCGAAATTGAAAATAAACCTGTTGGCTATTTTTGGGATAATGAAATCCTAAAGAGGAAGTGGACTCCGACGATGTCTGATAGTTGGAATGCTGTTTTCCAACTTGTAGTACCTAAGTGCTTGCGCAAGCAAGTTTTGAGTGTGGCTCATGATAATGTTGCTGGGCATCTGGGGATAACCAAAACGTATCATCGGATTTTACGTTATTTTTTCTGGCCTGGTCTTAAATCCGATGTAGCCCAGTATTGTCGTTCATGTCACGTGTGTCAGGTTGTTGGAAAGCCTAATCAGGTTATTCCTCCTGCGCCTCTTAAACCTATCCCTATCATGGACGAACCTTTTGCACGAGTAATTTTAGATTGTGTTGGGCCGTTGCCGCGAACAAAGTCGGGACATCTCTATCTGCTCACGCTTATGTGTACAGCTACACGTTACCCCGAAGCTATACCGCTGCGTTCACTAAAAGCAAAGGCTATTGTGAAAGCTCTGGTTACCTTCTTTTCGACCTTTGGTTTTCCGAAGGTGATTCAAACAGATCAGGGGTCTAACTTTATGTCTCGACTGTTTAAGCAGGTGCTGTCCCAACTGAACATCAAGCATGTTACATCTACAGCTTACCACCCGGAGAGCCAAGGGTCTCTGGAGAGATTCCATCAAACTTTGAAGTCCATGCTTAGTAAATATTGCGCCGAATCAGGGAAAGACTGGGATGAGGGATTGCCCTTGTTGCTGTTTGCTGTCCGTGAGTCCGTTCAGGAGTCCTTGGGGTTCAGCCCAGCGGAGTTAGTCTTCGGACATACCGTGAGAGGCCCTCTCAAAATGCTGCAAGAGAGCTGGGTCTCCGATGAGAAAATGAAGTGCAATGTACTGGATTACGTGAGTTCGTTTCGCGAGCGATTGCTTAGTGCATGTAAATTGGCTCAGACAACTCTGGAGCGCTCGCAAACGAAGATGAAAGAACGTTTTGATAAAAATGCTGTTTTTCGTTCTTTCTCTGAGGGAGATAAAGTTTTGGTTTTATTGCCGGTGCAGGGTGCTGCCTTGCAGGCTAGATTCTCTGGACCCTATGTCGTTGATAAAAAGGTGAGTGATACGAACTATGTCGTTAGAACTCCTGACCGACGAAGAAAGACTCGTCTGTGTCATGTAAATATGTTGAAGCTGTACGTGAGCCGAGAGGAGGATCCGGAGTCAAAAAGCTCCGTGATTGCCCCGGTAGCTTCGGTTGTTGTTAACTCAGGCAATGGTCCAGATGAAGACGGGCTGAATTTGCATAGCCCACTAACTTCGAGTGGCAGATTCAATAATTCCACAATTTTAGAGAACTTGAACTCACATTTGTTGCATTTATCTGATAATCAGCGAACTGATATGGTAGAGTTAATAAATTCATTCTTGTGTTTGTTTTCAGATGTTCCATCCCGAACACACGTTTTGAAACACGATATCGATGTATGTGACCACCCGCCCATTAAGCAAAGGGCGTACCGTGTAAATCCTTCCAAAAGGAAAATTATGGAAGATGAGGTTAGGTACCTGGTGGAGAATGGTCTTGCAGTCCCGAGCTCTAGTGCATGGAGTTCCCCATGCTTACTGGTCCCAAAGTCTGATGGCACGCAACGTTTCTGCACGGATTATAGGAAAATAAATGCCGTGACGAAACCAGATTCGTTTCCTCTTCCTCTTATGGAGGATTGTATAGATAAGGTAGGCTCTGCACGCTTCGTCACAAAACTCGACCTTTTGAAGGGGTATTGGCAAGTCCCCTTGACGGAGCGTGCAGCCGAGATATCTGCTTTCGTTACTCCCGATGATTTCCTCAATTATACAGTAATGGGGTTCGGCTTGCGGAACGCTCCCGCCACATTTCAGCGTTTGATGCATAAAGTGTTAGGTGGTGTATCAAATTGTAAGGCTTATCTTGACGATATCGTTGTTTATTCGGACACATGGGACGACCATCTGCAAACTTTGAAAACTGTTTTTGAGCACTTGCAGGGTGCTTCACTTACACTCAATCTGATGAAATGCGAGTTCGGTAAAGCGACGGTCACCTATTTAGGAAAGTTGGTAGGGCAAGGACAGATTCGACCTGTTGCCTTAAAGGTACAAGCCATCCTCGAGTTTGCAGTTCCCCGTACGAAACGTGACCTTAGGAGATTTCTCGGAATGTCCGGGTATTACCGGGGTTTCTGCAGAAATTTTTCGGATGTTGTGCTGCCGTTAACAAATATGCTTCGTGCTTCGCAAGATTTTAAGTGGACTGATGAATGCCAATCTGCGTTTGACACTGTTAAAACTCTACTTTGTAGTGCTCCAGTTCTTGCTGCTCCAAAATATTCACATCCTTTTAAACTCCATGTTGATGCCAGCGCTATAGGCGCAGGCGCTATCCTTTTGCAGGATGATGAAGATGGGATTGAGCATCCTATTGGGTATTTTTCAAAAAAATTCCTAAAACATCAGCTAAATTATAGTACAATCGAGAAGGAAACACTAGCGTTGCTGATGGCCTTACAGCATTTCGAGGTTTATATTGGCTCTAGTTCTCTCCCCGTAGTCGTTTCCACGGATCATAACCCGCTAGTTTTCTTGTCCCGAATGAAGAATTCGAATCAGCGAATCATGCGCTGGTCGTTGTTTGTTCAGGATTTTAATCTTGAAATTCGCTACAAAAAAGGCAAAGACAATGTACTGGCGGATGCTTTATCTCGGTCATTTGATCTTGAATAATCTATCTGTGATAGATTCTTTGTGTGTGGGAGTGTTATGAGAATATGTGTTTTTTTTCCGATATTTTTCCTGCATTGCACTGTGTTGCTTCTGTTCTCTCTTTTTCTTATAGGTTGAATGACGCTGGGGTGTTGGCGTGTTATTGGGCGCTCGATTAAGGCGGAGTCTTTTATAAGGAAGCCGGTTGCAAGCAGCCGGCGAGCTCATTGTTGGTGCGAACGTGTTTGAGTTCGGAGCTCCTGGATTCCTCCTCCGGTCGGCGGCCAAACCAATGTGCAATACTAATGTTTTGTGGCTCAAAGTTAGCTTTTATATCTTGTTAACTTTATAGCACTTCTTGTGAAACAGAGCGAAGGGGTGTCCTGCCTTTTCCTTTCGTGTAATCTGTTGGGCTTTGTTTTTGGTTAGGCAGTTAGGTAAGCTGGCTGTACTTTTTTTTACGTAATCAGGTTACTTAGTTCTTTTTTCTTTCTTTAGGTTCCTTTTGTTTGTTATGTTGGCCTGTGGCCACCCTGAAGAGATGCTCTCTATGTTTCACTTCTAATATTTAATAAACATCACAATTTTGTATTGAACTTGTGTGCTTGTTTGGTCCCTGACCGGAGTGACTTGGGAATCCAGCACCACAACTTTATTATGCCCTTAACGTACCCTAGACACGGGGCGTAATAGATATATACTCACAATTGTGAGAAATTAAGCCAGAATGGCAATATAAACTCATAATTCAGGCTTTCTTTCTCAGAAATGAGTGATATATACTCACAATTGTCAGAAATAAAGCCAGAATTGCAATATAAACTAATAATTCAGGCTTTCTTTCTCAGAAATGGGTGATATATACTCACAATTGTGAGAAATTAAGCCAGAATTGCAATTTAAACTCATATTTCAGGCTTTCTTTCTCAAAAATGCATGATATATTCTCACAATTGTGAGAAATAAAGCCAGAATTGCAATATGAACTCATAATTCAGGCTTTCTTTCTCAAAAATGGATAACAAACTCACAATTGTGAGAAATTAAGCCAGAATTCAATATTAACTCATAATTCAGGCTTTCTTTCTCAAAAATTGGTGATATATACTCACAATTGTGAGAAATAAAGCCAGAATTGCAATATAAACTCACAATTCAAGCTTTCTTTATCAGAAATGGGTGATATATACTCACAGTTGTGAGAAATAAAGCCAGAATTGCAATATAAACTCACAATTCAAGCTTTCTTTATCAGAAATGGGTGATATATACTCACAGTTGTGAGAAATTAAGCCAGAATTGCAGTATAAACTCATTATTCAGGCTTTCTTTCTCAGAAATGGATGATATATACTCACAATTGTGAGAAATAAAGCCAGAATTGCAATATAAACTCATAATTCAGGCTTTCTTTCTCATAAATGGATGATATAAACCCACAATTGTGAGCAATAAAGCAATAATTGCAATTTAAACTCATATTTCAGGCTTTCTTTCTCAAAAATGAATGATATAAACATACAAATGTGAGCATTAAAGCCAGAATTGCAATATAAACTCATAATTAAGGCTTTCTTCCTCAAAAATTAATCATAAAAACTTACAATTGTGGCAATTAAAGCGAGAATTGCAATATAAACTCATAATTAAGGCTTTCTTTCTCAAAAATGGATGATATAAACTTACAATTGTGAGCATTAAAGCCTGAATTGCAATATAAACTCATAATTAAGGCTTTCTTTCTAAAAAATGGATGATATAAACTTAAAATTGTGAGCATTAAAGCCAGAATTGCAATATAAACTCATAATTCAGGCTTTCTTTCTCAAAAAAAAAAAAAAAAAAAATTATAATATATACTCACATTTGTGAGAAAAAAAAGCCAGAATTGCAATATAAACTCACAATTCAAGCTTTCTTTATCAGAAATGGGTGATATATACTCACAGTTGTGAGAAATTAAGGCAGAATTGCAGTATAAACTCATTATTCAGGCTTTCTTTCTCAGAAATGGGTGATATATACTCACAATTGTGAGAAATTAAGCCAGAATGGCAATATAGACTCATAATTCAGGCTTTCTTTCTCAGAAATGAGTGATATATACTCACAATTGTGAGAAATAAAGCCAGAATTGCAATATAAACTAATAATTCAGGCTTTCTTTCTCAGAAATGGGTGATATATACTCACAATTGTGAGAAATAAAGCCAGAATTGCAATATAAACTCATAATTCAGGCTTTCTTTCTCAAAAATGGATAACAAACTCACAATTGTGAGAAATAAAGCCAGAATTCAATATTAACTCATAATTCAGGCTTTCTTTCTCAAAAATTGGTGATATATACTCACAATTGTGAGAAATAAAGCCAGAATTGCAATATAAACTCATAATTCAGGCTTTCTTTCTCAAAAATGGATAACAAACTCACAATTGTGAGAAATAAAGCCAGAATTCAATATTAACTTATAATTCAGGCTTTCTTTCTCAGAAATGGATAACATAAACATACAAATGTGAGCATTAAAGCCAGAATTGCAATATAAACTCATAATTAAGGCTTTCTTTCTCAGAAATGGGTGATATATACTCATAATTGTGAGAAATGAAGCCAGAATTGCAATATGAACTCATAATTCAGGCTTTCTTTCTCAGAAATGGGTGATATATACTCATAATTGTGAGAAATGAAGCCAGAATTGCAATATGAACTCATAATTCAGGCTTTCTTTCTCAAAAATTAATCATATAAACTTACAATTTTGACAATTAAAGCGAGAATTGCAATATAAACTAATAATTAAGGCTTTCTTTCTCAAAAATGGATGATATAAACTTACAATTGTCAGCATTAAAGCCAGAATTGCAATATAAACTCATAATTAAGGCTTTCTTTCTCAAAAATGGATGATATAAACTTAAAATTGTGAGCATTAAAGCCAGAATTGCAATATAAACTCATAATTCAGGCTTTCTTTCTCAAAAAAAAAAATTGATGATATATACTCACATTTGTGAGAGAAAAAAAAAGCCAGAATTGCAATATAAACTCATAATTCAGGCTTTCTTTCTCAAAAAATTGATGATATATACTCACATTTGTGAGAAATAAAGCCAGAATTGCAATATGAACTCATAATTCAGGCTTTCTTTCTCAGAAATGGGTGATATATACTCACAATTGTGAGAAATTAAGCCAGAATTGCAATTTAAACTCATATTTCAGGCTTTCTTTCTCCATAAACTCACAATTGTGAGAAATAAAGCCAGAATTGCAATATAAACTAATAATTCAGGCTTTCTTTCTCAGAAATGGGTGATATATACTCACAATTGTGAGAAATTAAGCCAGAATTGCAATTTAAACTCATATTTCAGGCTTTCTTTCTCAAAAATGCATGATATATTCTCACAATTGTGAGAAATAAAGCCAGAATTCAATATAAACTCATAATTCAGGCTTTCTTTCTCAGAAATGGATAACATAAACTCACAATTGTGAGAAATAAAGCCAGAATTCAATATTAACTAATAATTCAGGCTTTCTTTCTCAGAAATGGATAACATAAACTCACAATTGTGAGAAATAAAGCCAGAATTGCAATATAAACTAATAATTCAGGCTTTCTTTCTCAAAAATGAATGATATAAACTTACAATTGTGAGCATTAAAGCCAGAATTGCAATATAAACTCATAATTAAGGCTTTCTTTCTCAAAAATGGATAACATAAACTCACAATTGTGAGAAATAAAGCCAGAATTGCAATATAAACTAATAATTCAGGCTTTCTTTCTCAGAAATGAATGATATATACTCACAATTGTCAGAAATAAAGCCAGAATTGCAATATAAACTCATAATTCAGGCTTTTTTTTCTCAGAAATGGGTGATATATACTCACAATTGTGAGAAATTAAGCCAGAATTGCAATTTAAACTCATATTTCAGGCTTTCTTTCTCAAAAATGGATGATATAAACTTAAAATTGTGAGCATTAAAGCCAGAATTGCAATATAAACTCATAATTCAGGCTTTCTTTCTCAAAAAAAAAAATTATGATATATACTCACATTTGTGAGAAATAAAGCCAGAATTGCAATATGAACTCATAATTCAGGCTTTCTTTCTCAGAAATGGGTGATATATACTCACAATTGTGAGAAATTAAGCCAGAATGGCAATATAAACTCATAATTCAGGCTTTCTTTCTCAGAAATGGGTGATATATACTCACAATTGTGAGAAATTAAGCCAGAATTGCAATTTAAACTCATATTTCAGGCTTTCTTTCTCCATAAACTCACAATTGTGAGAAATAAAGCCAGAATTGCAATATAAACTAATAATTCAGGCTTTCTTTCTCAGAAATGGGTGATATATACTCACAATTGTGAGAAATTAAGCCAGAATTGCAATTTAAACTCATATTTCAGGCTTTCTTTCTCAAAAATGCATGATATATTCTCACAATTGTGAGAAATAAAGCCAGAATTGCAATATAAACTCACAATTCAGGCTTTCTTTCTCAGAAATGGGTGATATATACTCACAATTGTGAGAAATAAAGCCAGAATTGCAATATAAACTCATAATTCAGGCTTTCTTTCTCAAAAATTAATCATATAAACTTACAATTGTGACAATTAAAGCGAGAATTGCAATATAAACTCATAATTAAGGCTTTCTTTCTCAAAAATGGATGATATAAACTTACAATTGTCAGCATTAAAGCCAGAATTGCAATATAAACTCATAATTAAGGCTTTCTTTCTCAAAAATGGTTGATATAAACTTAAAATTGTGAGCATTAAAGCCAGAATTGCAATATAAACTCATAATTCAGGCTTTCGTTCTCAAAAAAAAAATTGATGATATATACTCACATTTGTGAGAAAAAAAAAGCCAGAATTGCAATATAAACTCATAATTCAGGCTTTCTTTCTCAAAAAATTGATGATATATACTCACATTTGTGAGAAATAAAGCCAGAATTGCAATATGAACTCATAATTCAGGCTTTCTTTCTCAGAAATGGGTGATATATACTCACAATTGTGAGAAATTAAGCCAGAATTGCAATTTAAACTCATATTTCAGGCTTTCTTTCTCCATAAACTCACAATTGTGAGAAATAAAGCCAGAATTGCAATATAAACTAATAATTCAGGCTTTTTTTCTCAGAAATGGGTGATATATACTCACAATTGTGAGAAATTAAGCCAGAATTGCAATTTAAACTCATATTTCAGGCTTTCTTTCTCAAAAATGCATGATATATTCTTACAATTGTGAGAAATAAAGCCAGAATTCAATATAAACTCATAATTCAGGCTTTCTTTCTCAGAAATGGATAACATAAACTCACAATTGTGAGAAATAAAGCCAGAATTCAATATTAACTAATAATTCAGGCTTTCTTTCTCAGAAATGGATAACATAAACTCACAATTGTGAGAAATAAAGCCAGAATTGCAATATAAACTAATAATTCTGGCTTTCTTTCTAAAAAATGAATGATATAAACTCACAATTGTCAGAAATAAAGCCAGAATTGCAATATAAACTCATAATTCAGGCTTTTTTTTCACAGAAATGGGTGATATATACTCACAATTGTGAGAAATTAAGCCAGAATTGCAATTTAAACTCATATTTCAGGCTTTCTTTCTCAAAAATGGATGATATAAACTTAAAATTGTGAGCATTAAAGCCAGAATTGCAATATAAACTCATAATTCAGGCTTTCTTTCTCAGAAATGGGTGATATATACTCACAATTGTGAGAAATTAAGCCAGAATTGCAATTTAAACTCATATTTCAGGCTTTCTTTCTCCATAAACTCACAATTGTGAGAAATAAAGCCAGAATTGCAATATAAACTAATAATTCAGGCTTTCTTTCTCAAAAATGGATGATATATACTCACAATTGTGAGAAATAAAGCCAGAAGTGCAATATAAACTCACAATTCAAGCTTTCTTTATCAGAAATGGGTGATATAAACCCACAATTGTGAGCAATAAAGCCAGAATTGCAATTTAAACTCATATTTCAGGCTTTCTTTCTCAAAAATGAATGATATAAACATACAAATGTGAGCATTAAAGCCAGAATTGCAATATAAACTCATAATTCAGGCTTTCTTTCTCAGAAATGGGTGATATATACTCATAATTGTGAGAAATGAAGCCAGAATTGCAATATGAACTCATAATTCTGGCTTTCTTTCTCAAAAATTAATCATATAAACTTACAATTGTGACAATTAAAGCGAGAATTGCAATATAAACTAATAATTAAGGCTTTCTTTCTCAAAAATGGATGATATAAACTTACAATTGTCAGCATTAAAGCCAGAATTGCAATATAAACTCATAATTAAGGCTTTCTTTCTCAAAAATGGATGATATAAATTTAAAATTGTGAGCATTAAAGCCAGAATTGCAATATGAACTCATAATTCAGGCTTTCTTTCTCAAAAATTAATGAGATAAACTTACAATTGTGAGCATTAAAGCGAGAATTGCAATATAAACTCATGATTAAGGCTTTCTTTCTCAAAAATGGATGATATAAACTTACAATTGTGAGCATTAAAGCGAGAATTGCAATATAAACTCATAATTAAGGCTTTCTTTCTCAAAAATGGATGATATAAACTTACAATTGTGAGCATTAAAGCCAGAATTGCAATATAAACTCATAATTAAGGCTTTCTTTCTCAAAAATGGATGATATAAACTTAAAATTGTGAGCATTAAAGACAGAATTGCAATATAAACTCATATTTCAGGCTTTCTTTCTCAAAAATGCATGATATATTCTCACAATTGTGAGAAATAAAGCCAGAATTGCAAAATCAACTCACAATTCAGGCTTTCTTTCTCAGAAATGGGTAATATATACTCACAATTGTGAGAAATAAAGCGAGAATTGCAATATAAACTCATAATTCAGGCTTTCTTTCTCAAAAATGGATAACATAAACTCACAATTGTTAGAAATAAAGCCAGAATTCAATATTAACTCATAATTCAGGCTTTCTTTCTCAGAAATGGATAACATAAACTCACAATTGTGAGAAATAATGCCAGAATTGCAATATCAACTCATAATTCAGGCTTTCTTTCTCAAAAAATTGATGATATATACACACAATTGTGAGAAATAAAGCCAAAATTGCAATATAAACTCATAATTCAGGCATTCTTTCTCAAAAAATTGATGATATATACTCACATTTGTGAGAAATAAAGCCAGAATGGCAATATAAACTCATAATTCAGGCTTTCTTTCTCAGAAATGGGTGATATATACTCACAATTGTGAGAAATTAAGCCAGAATTGCAATTTAAACTCATATTTCAGGCTTTCTTTCTCCATAAACTCACAATTGTGAGAAATTAAGCCAGAATTGCAATTTAAACTCATATTTCAGGCTTTCTTTCTCAAAAATGCATGATATATTCTCACAATTGTGAGAAATAAAGCCAGAATTGCAATATAAACTCACAATTCAGGCTTTCTTTCTCAGAAATGGGTGATATTTACTCACAATTGTGAGAAATAAAGCCAGAATTGCAATATAAACTCATAATTTAGGCTTTCTTTCTCAAAAATGCATGATATATTCTCACAATTGTGAGAAATAAAGCCAGAATTGCAAAATAAACTCATAATTCAGGCTTTCTTTCTCAGAAATGGGTGATATATACTCACAATTGTGAGAAATAAAGCTAGAATTGCAATATAAACTCATAATTCAGGCTTTTTGTTTCTCAAAAATGGATAACATAAACTCACAATTGTGAGAAATAAAGCCAGAATTCAATATTAACTCATAATTCAGGCTTTCTTTCTCAGAAATGGCTAACATAAACTCACAATTGTGAGAAATAATGCCAGAATTGCAATATCAACTCATAATTCAGGCTTTCTTTGTCAGAAATGGGTGATATATACTCACAATTGTGAGAAATTAAGCCAGAATTGCAATTTAAACTAATATTTCAGGCTTTCTTTCTCCATAAACTCACAATTGTGAGAAATTAAGCCAGAATTGCAATTTAAACTCATATTTCAGGCTTTCTTTCTCAAAAATGCATAATATATTCTCACAGTTGTGAGAAATAAAGCCATAATTGCAATATAAACTCACAATTCAGGCTATCTTTCTCAGAAATGGGTGATATATACTCACAATTGTGAGAAATAAAGCCAGAATTGCAATATAAACTCATAATTCAGGCTTTCTTTCTCAAAAATTAATGATATAAACTTACAATTGTGAGCATTAAAGCGAGAATTGCAATATAAACTCATAATTAAGGCTTTCTTTCTCAAAAATGGATGATATAAACTTAAAATTGTGAGCATTAAAGCCAGAATAGCAATATTAACTCATAATTCAGGCTTTCTTTCTCAGAAATTGGTGATATATACTCACAATTGTGAGAAATGAAGCCAGAATTGCAATATGAACTCATAATTCAGGCTTTCTTTCTCAAAAATGAATGATATAAACTTACAATTGTGAGCATTAAAGCGAGAATTGCAATATAAACTCATAATTCAGGCTTTCTTTCTCAAAAATGGATAACATAAACTCACAATTGTGAGAAATAAAGCCAGAATTGCAATATAAACTCACAATTCAAGCTTTCTTTATCAGAAATGGGTGATATATACTCACAGTTGTGAGAAATAAAGCCAGAATTGCAATATAAACTCACAATTCAAGCTTTCTTTATCAGAAATGGGTGATATATACTCACAGTTGTGAGAAATTAAGCCAGAATTGCAGTATAAACTCATTATTCAGGCTTTCTTTCTCAGAAATGGATGATATATACTCACAATTGTGAGAAATAAAGCCAGAATTGCAATATAAACTCATAATTCAGGCTTTCTTTCTCATAAATGGATGATATAAACCCACAATTGTGAGCAATAAAGCAATAATTGCAATTTAAACTCATATTTCAGGCTTTCTTTCTCAAAAATGAATGATATAAACATACAAATGTGAGCATTAAAGCCAGAATTGCAATATAAACTCATAATTAAGGCTTTCTTCCTCAAAAATTAATCATAAAAACTTACAATTGTGACAATTAAAGCGAGAATTGAAATATAAACTCATAATTAAGGCTTTCTTTCTCAAAAATTAATCATATAAACTTACAATTTTGACAATTAAAGCGAGAATTGCAATATAAACTAATAATTAAGGCTTTCTTTCTCAAAAATGGATGATATAAACTTACAATTGTCAGCATTAAAGCCAGAATTGCAATATAAACTCATAATTAAGGCTTTCTTTCTCAAAAATGGATAACATAAACTCACAATTGTGAGAAATAAAGCCAGAATTGCAATATAAACTAATAATTCAGGCTTTCTTTCTCAGAAATGAATGATATATACTCACAATTGTGAGAAATTAAGCCAGAATTGCAATTTAATCTCATATTTCAGGCTTTCTTTCTCCATAAACTCACAATTGTCAGAAATAAAGCCAGAATTGCAATATAAACTCATAATTCAGGCTTTCTTTGTCAGAAATGGGTGATATATACTCACAATTGTGAGAAATTAAGCCAGAATTGCAATTTAATCTCATATTTCAGGCTTTCTTTCTCCATAAACTCACACTTGTGAGAAATTAAGCCAGAATTGCAATTTAAACTCACAATTCAGGCTTTCTTTCTCAGAAATGGGTGATATATTTTCACAATTGTGAGAAATAAAGCCAGAATTGCAATATAAACTCATAATTCAGGCTTTCTTTCTCAAAAATTGGTGATATAAACTCACAATTGTGAGAAATGAAGCCAGAATTGCAATATGAACTCATAATTCAGGCTTTCTTTCTCAAAAATTAATGATATAAACTTACAATTGTGAGCATTAAAGCGAGAATTGCAATATAAACTCATAATTAAGGCTTTCTTTCTCAAAAATGGATGATATAAACTTACAATTGTGAGCATTAAAGCGAAAAATGCAATATAAACTCATAATTAAGGCTTTCTTTCTCAAAAATGGCTGATATAAACTTAAAATTGTGAGCATTAAAGCAGGAATTGCAATATAAACTCATATTTCAGGCTTTCTTTCTCAAAAATGCATGATATATTCTCACAATTGTGAGAAATAAAGCCAGAATTGCAAAATCAACTCACAATTCAGGCTTTCTTTCTCAGAAATGGGTGATATATACTCACAATTGTGAGAAATAAAGCTAGAATTGCAATATAAACTCATAATTCAGGCTTTCTTTCTCAAAAATGGATAACATAAACTCACAATTGTTAGAAATAAAGCCAGAATTCAATATTAACTCATAATTCAGGCTTTCTTTCTCAAAAAATTGATGATATCTACACACAATTGTGAGAAATAAAGCCAAAATTGCAATATAAACTCATAATTCAGGCATTCTTTCTCAAAAAATTGATGATATATACTTACATTTGTGAGAAATAAAGCCAGAATGGCAATATAAACTCATAATTCAGGCTTTCTTTCTCAGAAATGGGTGATATATACTCACAATTGTGAGAAATTAAGCCAGAATTGCAATTTAAACTCATATTTCAGGCTTTCTTTCTCCATAAACTCACAATTGTGAGAAATTAAGCCAGAATTGCAATTTAAACTCATATTTCAGGCTTTCTTTCTCAAAAATGCATGATATATTCTCACAATTGTGAGAAATAAAGCCAGAATTGCAATATAAACTCACAATTCAGGCTTTCTTTCTCAGAAATGGGTGATATTTACTCACAATTGTGAGAAATAAAGCCAGAATTGCAATATAAACTCATAATTCAGGCTTTCTTTCTCAAAAATGCATGATATATTCTCACAATTGTGAGAAATAAAGCCAGAATTGCAAAATAAACTCATAATTCAGGCTTTCTTTCTCAGAAATGGGTGATATATACTCACAATTGTGAGAAATTAAGCCAGAATTGCAATTTAAACTCATATTTCAGGCTTTCTTTCTCAAAAATGCATGATATATTCTCACAATTGTGAGAAATAAAGCCAGAATTGCAAAATAAACTCATAATTCAGGCTTTCTTTCTCAGAAATGGGTGATATATACTCACAATTGTGAGAAATAAAGCTAGAATTGCAATATAAACTCATAATTCAGGCTTTTTGTTTCTCAAAAATGGATAACATAAACTCACAATTGTGAGAAATAAAGCCAGAATTCAATATTAACTCATAATTCAGGCTTTCTTTCTCAGAAATGGCTAACATAAACTCACAATTGTGAGAAATAATGCCAGAATTGCAATATCAACTCATAATTCAGGCTTTCTTTGTCAGAAATGGGTGATATATACTCACAATTGTGAGAAATTAAGCCAGAATTGCAATTTAAACTAATATTTCAGGCTTTCTTTCTCCATAAACTCACAATTGTGAGAAATTAAGCCAGAATTGCAATTTAAACTCATATTTCAGGCTTTCTTTCTCAAAAATGCATAATATATTCTCACAGTTGTGAGAAATAAAGCCATAATTGCAATATAAACTCACAATTCAGGCTATCTTTCTCAGAAATGGGTGATATATACTCACAATTGTGAGAAATAAAGCCAGAATTGCAATATAAACTCATAATTCAGGCTTTCTTTCTCAAAAATTAATGATATAAACTTACAATTGTGAGCATTAAAGCGAGAATTGCAATATAAACTCATAATTAAGGCTTTCTTTCTCAAAAATGGATGATATAAACTTACAATTGTGAGCATTAAAGCGAGAATTGCAATATGAACTCATAATTCAGGCTTTCTTTCTCAAAAATGAATGATATAAACTTACAATTGTGAGCATTAAAGCGAGAATTGCAATATAAACTCATAATTCAGGCTTTCTTTCTCAAAAATGGATAACATAAACTCACAATTGTGAGAAATAAAGCCAGAATTGCAATATAAACTCACAATTCAAGCTTTCTTTATCAGAAATGGGTGATATATACTCACAGTTGTGAGAAATAAAGCCAGAATTGCAATATAAACTCACAATTCAAGCTTTCTTTATCAGAAATGGGTGATATATACTCACAGTTGTGAGAAATTAAGCCAGAATTGCAGTATAAACTCATTATTCAGGCTTTCTTTCTCAGAAATGGATGATATATACTCACAATTGTGAGAAATAAAGCCAGAATTGCAATATAAACTCATAATTCAGGCTTTCTTTCTCATAAATGGATGATATAAACCCACAATTGTGAGCAATAAAGCAATAATTGCAATTTAAACTCATATTTCAGGCTTTCTTTCTCAAAAATGAATGATATAAACATACAAATGTGAGCATTAAAGCCAGAATTGCAATATAAACTCATAATTAAGGCTTTCTTCCTCAAAAATTAATCATAAAAACTTACAATTGTGACAATTAAAGCGAGAATTGCAATATAAACTCATAATTAAGGCTTTCTTTCTCAAAAATGGATGATATAAACTTACAATTGTGAGCATTAAAGCCAGAATTGCAATATAAACTCATAATTAAGGCTTTCTTTCTAAAAAATGGATGATATAAACTTAAAATTGTGAGCATTAAAGCCAGAATTGCAATATAAACTCATAATTCAGGCTTTCTTTCTCAAAAAAAAAAAAAAAAATTATAATATATACTCACATTTGTGAGAAAAAAAAGCCAGAATTGCAATATAAACTCACAATTCAAGCTTTCTTTATCAGAAATGGGTGATATATACTCACAGTTGTGAGAAATTAAGGCAGAATTGCAGTATAAACTCATTATTCAGGCTTTCTTTCTCAGAAATGGGTGATATATACTCACAATTGTGAGAAATTAAGCCAGAATGGCAATATAGACTCATAATTCAGGCTTTCTTTCTCAGAAATGAGTGATATATACTCACAATTGTGAGAAATAAAGCCAGAATTGCAATATAAACTAATAATTCAGGCTTTCTTTCTCAGAAATGGGTGATATATACTCACAATTGTGAGAAATAAAGCCAGAATTGCAATATAAACTCATAATTCAGGCTTTCTTTCTCAAAAATGGATAACAAACTCACAATTGTGAGAAATAAAGCCAGAATTCAATATTAACTCATAATTCAGGCTTTCTTTCTCAAAAATTTGTGATATATACTCACAATTGTGAGAAATAAAGCCAGAATTGCAATATAAACTCATAATTCAGGCTTTCTTTCTCAAAAATGGATAACAAACTCACAATTGTGAGAAATAAAGCCAGAATTCAATATTAACTTATAATTCAGGCTTTCTTTCTCAGAAATGGATAACATAAACATAGAAATGTGAGCATTAAAGCCAGAATTGCAATATAAACTCATAATTAAGGCTTTCTTTCTCAGAAATGGGTGATATATACTCATAATTGTGAGAAATGAAGCCAGAATTGCAATATGAACTCATAATTCAGGCTTTCTTTCTCAGAAATGGGTGATATATACTCATAATTGTGAGAAATGAAGCCAGAATTGCAATATGAACTCATAATTCAGGCTTTCTTTCTCAAAAATTAATCATATAAACTTACAATTTTGACAATTAAAGCGAGAATTGCAATATAAACTAATAATTAAGGCTTTCTTTCTCAAAAATGGATGATATAAACTTACAATTGTCAGCATTAAAGCCAGAATTGCAATATAAACTCATAATTAAGGCTTTCTTTCTCAAAAATGGATGATATAAACTTAAAATTGTGAGCATTAAAGCCAGAATTGCAATATAAACTCATAATTCAGGCTTTCTTTCTCAAAAAAAAATTGATGATATATACTCACATTTGTGAGAAAAAAAAAAGCCAGAATTGCAATATAAACTCATAATTCAGGCTTTCTTTCTCAAAAAATTGATGATATATACTCACATTTGTGAGAAATAAAGCCAGAATTGCAATATGAACTCATAATTCAGGCTTTCTTTCTCAGAAATGGGTGATATATACTCACAATTGTGAGAAATTAAGCCAGAATTGCAATTTATACTCATATTTCAGGCTTTCTTTCTCCATAAACTCACAATTGTGAGAAATAAAGCCAGAATTGCAATATAAACTAATAATTCAGGCTTTCTTTCTCAGAAATGGGTGATATATACTCACAATTGTGAGAAATTAAGCCAGAATTGCAATTTAAACTCATATTTCAGGCTTTCTTTCTCAAAAATGCATGATATATTCTCACAATTGTGAGAAATAAAGCCAGAATTCAATATAAACTCATAATTCAGGCTTTCTTTCTCAGAAATGGATAACATAAACTCACAATTGTGAGAAATAAAGCCAGAATTCAATATTAACTAATAATTCAGGCTTTCTTTCTCAGAAATGGATAACATAAACTCACAATTGTGAGAAATAAAGCCAGAATTGCAATATAAACTAATAATTCAGGCTTTCTTTCTCAAAAATGAATGATATAAACTTACAATTGTGAGCATTAAAGCCAGAATTGCAATATAAACTCATAATTAAGGCTTTCTTTCTCAAAAATGGATAACATAAACTCACAATTGTGAGAAATAAAGCCAGAATTGCAATATAAACTAATAATTCAGGCTTTCTTTCTCAGAAATGAATGATATATACTCACAATTGTCAGAAATAAAGCCAGAATTGCAATATAAACTCATAATTCAGGCTTTTTTTTCTCAGAAATGGGTGATATATACTCACAATTGTGAGAAATTAAGCCAGAATTGCAATTTAAACTCATATTTCAGGCTTTCTTTCTCAAAAATGGATGATATAAACTTAAAATTGTGAGCATTAAAGCCAGAATTGCAATATAAACTCATAATTCAGGCTTTCTTTCTCAAAAAAAAAAATTATGATATATACTCACATTTGTGAGAAATAAAGCCAGAATTGCAATATGAACTCATAATTCAGGCTTTCTTTCTCAGAAATGGGTGATATATACTCACAATTGTGAGAAATTAAGCCAGAATGGCAATATAAACTCATAATTCAGGCTTTCTTTCTCAGAAATGGGTGATATATACTCACAATTGTGAGAAATTAAGCCAGAATTGCAATTTAAACTCATATTTCAGGCTTTCTTTCTCCATAAACTCACAATTGTGAGAAATAAAGCCAGAATTGCAATATAAACTAATAATTCAGGCTTTCTTTCTCAGAAATGGGTGATATATACTCACAATTGTGAGAAATTAAGCCAGAATTGCAATTTAAACTCATATTTCAGGCTTTCTTTCTCAAAAATGCATGATATATTCTCACAATTGTGAGAAATAAAGCCAGAATTGCAATATAAACTCACAATTCAGGCTTTCTTTCTCAGAAATGGGTGATATATACTCACAATTGTGAGAAATAAAGCCAGAATTGCAATATAAACTCATAATTCAGGCTTTCTTTCTCAAAAATTAATCATATAAACTTACAATTGTGACAATTAAAGCGAGAATTGCAATATAAACTCATAATTAAGGCTTTCTTTCTCAAAAATGGATGATATAAACTTACAATTGTCAGCATTAAAGCCAGAATTGCAATATAAACTCATAATTAAGGCTTTCTTTCTCAAAAATGGTTGATATAAACTTAAAATTGTGAGCATTAAAGCCAGAATTGCAATATAAACTCATAATTCAGGCTTTCGTTCTCAAAAAAAAAATTGATGATATATACTCACATTTGTGAGAAAAAAAAAGCCAGAATTGCAATATAAACTCATAATTCAGGCTTTCTTTCTCAAAAAATTGATGATATATACTCACATTTGTGAGAAATAAAGCCAGAATTGCAATATGAACTCATAATTCAGGCTTTCTTTCTCAGAAATGGGTGATATATACTCACAATTGTGAGAAATTAAGCCAGAATTGCAATTTAAACTCATATTTCAGGCTTTCTTTCTCCATAAACTCACAATTGTGAGAAATAAAGCCAGAATTGCAATATAAACTAATAATTCAGGCTTTTTTTCTCAGAAATGGGTGATATATACTCACAATTGTGAGAAATTAAGCCAGAATTGCAATTTAAACTCATATTTCAGGCTTTCTTTCTCAAAAATGCATGATATATTCTTACAATTGTGAGAAATAAAGCCAGAATTCAATATAAACTCATAATTCAGGCTTTCTTTCTCAGAAATGGATAACATAAACTCACAATTGTGAGAAATAAAGCCAGAATTCAATATTAACTAATAATTCAGGCTTTCTTTCTCAGAAATGGATAACATAAACTCACAATTGTGAGAAATAAAGCCAGAATTGCAATATAAACTAATAATTCTGGCTTTCTTTCTAAAAAATGAATGATATAAACTCACAATTGTCAGAAATAAAGCCAGAATTGCAATATAAACTCATAATTCAGGCTTTTTTTTCACAGAAATGGGTGATATATACTCACAATTGTGAGAAATTAAGCCAGAATTGCAATTTAAACTCATATTTCAGGCTTTCTTTCTCAAAAATGGATGATATAAACTTAAAATTGTGAGCATTAAAGCCAGAATTGCAATATAAACTCATAATTCAGGCTTTCTTTCTCAAAAAATTGATGATATATACTCACATTTGTGAGAAATAAAGCCAGAATTGCAATATGAACTCATAATTCAGGCTTTCTTTCTCAGAAATGGGTGATATATACTCACAATTTTGAGAAATTAAGCCAGAATGGCAATATAAACTCATAATTCAGGCTTTCTTTCTCAGAAATGGGTGATATATACTCACAATTGTGAGAAATTAAGCCAGAATTGCAATTTAAACTCATATTTCAGGCTTTCTTTCTCCATAAACTCACAATTGTGAGAAATAAAGCCAGAATTGCAATATAAACTAATAATTCAGGCTTTCTTTCTCAAAAATGGATGATATATACTCACAATTGTGAGAAATAAAGCCAGAAGTGCAATATAAACTCACAATTCAAGCTTTCTTTATCAGAAATGGGTGATATAAACCCACAATTGTGAGCAATAAAGCCAGAATTGCAATTTAAACTCATATTTCAGGCTTTCTTTCTCAAAAATGAATGATATAAACATACAAATGTGAGCATTAAAGCCAGAATTGCAATATAAACTCATAATTCAGGCTTTCTTTCTCAGAAATGGGTGATATATACTCATAATTGTGAGAAATGAAGCCAGAATTGCAATATGAACTCATAATTCTGGCTTTCTTTCTCAAAAATTAATCATATAAACTTACAATTGTGACAATTAAAGCGAGAATTGCAATATAAACTAATAATTAAGGCTTTCTTTCTCAAAAATGGATGATATAAACTTACAATTGTCAGCATTAAAGCCAGAATTGCAATATAAACTCATAATTAAGGCTTTCTTTCTCAAAAATGGATGATATAAATTTAAAATTGTGAGCATTAAAGCCAGAATTGCAATATGAACTCATAATTCAGGCTTTCTTTCTCAAAAATTAATGAGATAAACTTACAATTGTGAGCATTAAAGCGAGAATTGCAATATAAACTCATGATTAAGGCTTTCTTTCTCAAAAATGGATGATATAAACTTACAATTGTGAGCATTAAAGCGAGAATTGCAATATAAACTCATAATTAAGGCTTTCTTTCTCAAAAATGGATGATATAAACTTACAATTGTGAGCATTAAAGCCAGAATTGCAATATAAACTCATAATTAAGGCTTTCTTTCTCAAAAATGGATGATATAAACTTAAAATTGTGAGCATTAAAGACAGAATTGCAATATAAACTCATATTTCAGGCTTTCTTTCTCAAAAATGCATGATATATTCTCACAATTGTGAGAAATAAAGCCAGAATTGCAAAATCAACTCACAATTCAGGCTTTCTTTCTCAGAAATGGGTAATATATACTCACAATTGTGAGAAATAAAGCGAGAATTGCAATATAAACTCATAATTCAGGCTTTCTTTCTCAAAAATGGATAACATAAACTCACAATTGTTAGAAATAAAGCCAGAATTCAATATTAACTCATAATTCAGGCTTTCTTTCTCAGAAATGGATAACATAAACTCACAATTGTGAGAAATAATGCCAGAATTGCAATATCAACTCATAATTCAGGCTTTCTTTCTCAAAAAATTGATGATATATACACACAATTGTGAGAAATAAAGCCAAAATTGCAATATAAACTCATAATTCAGGCATTCTTTCTCAAAAAATTGATGATATATACTCACATTTGTGAGAAATAAAGCCAGAATGGCAATATAAACTCATAATTCAGGCTTTCTTTCTCAGAAATGGGTGATATATACTCACAATTGTGAGAAATTAAGCCAGAATTGCAATTTAAACTCATATTTCAGGCTTTCTTTCTCAGAAATGGGTGATATATACTCACAATTGTGAGAAATAAAGCTAGAATTGCAATATAAACTCATAATTCAGGCTTTTTGTTTCTCAAAAATGGATAACATAAACTCACAATTGTGAGAATTAAAGCCAGAATTCAATATTAACTCATAATTCAGGCTTTCTTTCTCAGAAATGGCTAACATAAACTCACAATTGTGAGAAATAATGCCAGAATTGCAATATCAACTCATAATTCAGGCTTTCTTTGTCAGAAATGGGTGATATATACTCACAATTGTGAGAAATTAAGCCAGAATTGCAATTTAATCTCATATTTCAGGCTTTCTTTCTCCATAAACTCACAATTGTGAGAAATTAAGCCAGAATTGCAATTTAAACTCACAATTCAGGCTTTCTTTCTCAGAAATGGGTGATATATACTCACAATTGTGAGAAATAAAGCCAGAATTGCAATATAAACTAATAATTCAGGCTTTTTTTCTCAGAAATGGGTGATATATACTCACAATTGTGAGAAATTAAGCCAGAATTGCAATTTAAACTCATATTTCAGGCTTTCTTTCTCAAAAATGCATGATATATTCTTACAATTGTGAGAAATAAAGCCAGAATTCAATATAAACTCATAATTCAGGCTTTCTTTCTCAGAAATGGATAACATAAACTCACAATTGTGAGAAATAAAGCCAGAATTCAATATTAACTAATAATTCAGGCTTTCTTTCTCAGAAATGGATAACATAAACTCACAATTGTGAGAAATAAAGCCAGAATTGCAATATAAACTAATAATTCTGGCGTTCTTTCTCAAAAATGAATGATATAAACTCACAATCATCAGAAATAAAGCCAGAATTGCAATATAAACTCATAATTCAGGCTTTTTTTTCTCAGAAATGGGTGATATATACTCACAATTGTGAGAAATTAAGCCAGAATTGCAATTTAAACTCATAATTCAGGCTTTCTTTATCAAAAAATTGATGATATATACTCACATTTGTGAGAAATAAAGCCAGAATTGCAATATGAACTCATAATTCAGGCTTTCTTTCTCAGAAATGAGTGATATATACTCACAATTTTGAGAAATTAAGCCAGAATGGCAATATAAACTCACAATTCAAGCTTTCTTTCTCAGAAATGGGTGATATATACTCACAATTGTGAGAAATTAAGCCAGAATTGCAATTTAAACTCATATTTCAGGCTTTCTTTCTCCATAAACTCACAATTGTGAGAAATAAAGCCAGAATTGCAATATAAACTAATAATTCAGGCTTTCTTTCTCAAAAATGGATGATATATACTCACAATTGTGAGAAATAAAGCCAGAAGTGCAATATAAACTCACAATTTAAGCTTTCTTTATCAGAAATGGGTGATATATACTCACAATTGTGAGAAATTAAGCCAGAATTGCAATATAAACTCATAATTCAGGCTTTCTTTCTCAGAAATGGATGATATAAACCCACAATTGTGAGCAATAAAGCCAGAATTGCAATTTAAACTCATATTTCAGGCTTTCTTTCTCAAAAATGAATGATATAAACATACAAATGTGAGCATTAAAGCCAGAATTGCAATATAAACTCATAATTAAGGCTTTCTTTCTCAAAAATGGATGATATAAACTTACAATTGTGAGCATTAAAGCCAGAATTGCAATATAAACTCATAATTCAGGCTTTCTTTCTCAGAAATGGGTGATATATACTCATAATTGTGAGAAATGAAGCCAGAATTGCAATATGAACTCATAATTCTGGCTTTCTTTCTCAAAAATTAATCATATAAACTTACAATTGTGACAATTAAAGCGAGAATTGCAATATAAACTAATAATTAAGGCTTTCTTTCTCAAAAATGGATGATATAAACTTAAAATTGTGAGCATTAAAGCCAGAATTGCAATATAAACTCATAATTCAGGCTTTCTTTCTCAAAAAAAAAAATGATGATATATACTCACATTTGTGTGAAAAAAAAAGCCAGAATTGCAATAAAAACTCATAATTCAGGCTTTCTTTCTCAAAAAATTGATGATATATACTCACATTTGTGAGAAATAAAGCCAGAATTGCAATATGAACTCATAATTCAGGCTTTCTTTCTCAGAAATGGGTGATATATACTCACAATTGTGAGAAATTAAGCCAGAATTGCAATTTAAACTCATATTTCAGGCTTTCTTTCTCCATAAACTCACAATTGTGAGAAATAAAGCCAGAATTGCAATATAAACTAATAATTCAGGCTTTCTTTCTCAGAAATGGGTGATATATACTCACAATTGTGAGAAATTAAGCCAGAATTGCAATTTAAACTCATATTTCAGGCTTTCTTTCTCAAAAATGCATGATATATTCTTACAATTGTGAGAAATAAAGCCAGAATTCAATATAAACTCATAATTCAGGCTTTCTTTCTCAGAAATGGATAACATAAACTCACAATTGTGAGAAATAAAGCCAGAATTCAATATTAACTAATAATTCAGGCTTTCTTTCTCAGAAATGGATAACATAAACTCACAATTGTGAGAAATAAAGCCAGAATTGCAATATAAACTAATAATTCTGGCTTTCTTTCTCAAAAATGAATGATATAAACTCACAATTGTCAGAAATAAAGCCAGAATTGCAATTTAAACTAATATTTCAGGCTTTCTTTCTCCATAAACTCACAATTGTGAGAAATTAAGCCAGAATTGCAATTTAAACTCATATTTCAGGCTTTCTTTCTCAAAAATGCATAATATATTCTCACAGTTGTGAGAAATAAAGCCATAATTGCAATATAAACTCACAATTCAGGCTATCTTTCTCAGAAATGGGTGATATATACTCACAATTGTGAGAAATAAAGCCAGAATTGCAATATAAACTCATAATTCAGGCTTTCTTTCTCAAAAATTAATGATATAAACTTACAATTGTGAGCATTAAAGCGAGAATTGCAATATAAACTCATAATTAAGGCTTTCTTTCTCAAAAATGGATGATATAAACTTACAATTGTGAGCATTAAAGCGAGAATTGCAATATAAACTCATAATTAAGGCTTTCTTTCTCAAAAATGGATGATATAAACTTAAAATTGTGAGCATTAAAGCCAGAATAGCAATATTAACTCATAATTCAGGCTTTCTTTCTCAGAAATTGGTGATATATACTCACAATTGTGAGAAATGAAGCCAGAATTGCAATATGAACTCATAATTCAGGCTTTCTTTCTCAAAAATGAATGATATAAACTTACAATTGTGATCATTAAAGCGAGAATTGCAATATGAACTCATAATTCAGGCTTTCTTTCTCAAAAATGGATAACATAAACTCACAATTGTGAGAAATAAAGCCAGAATTGCAATATAAACTCACAATTCAAGCTTTCTTTATCAGAAATGGGTGATATATACTCACAGTTGTGAGAAATAAAGCCAGAATTGCAATATAAACTCACAATTCAAGCTTTCTTTATCAGAAATGGGTGATATATACTCACAGTTGTGAGAAATTAAGCCAGAATTGCAGTATAAACTCATTATTCAGGCTTTCTTTCTCAGAAATGGATGATATATACTCACAATTGTGAGAAATAAAGCCAGAATTGCAATATAAACTCATAATTCAGGCTTTCTTTCTCATAAATGGATGATATAAACCCACAATTGTGAGCAATAAAGCAATAATTGCAATTTAAACTCATATTTCAGGCTTTCTTTCTCAAAAATGAATGATATAAACATACAAATGTGAGCATTAAAGCCAGAATTGCAATATAAACTCATAATTAAGGCTTTCTTCCTCAAAAATTAATCATAAAAACTTACAATTGTGACAATTAAAGCGAGAATTGAAATATAAACTCATAATTAAGGCTTTCTTTCTCAAAAATTAATCATATAAACTTACAATTTTGACAATTAAAGCGAGAATTGCAATATAAACTAATAATTAAGGCTTTCTTTCTCAAAAATGGATGATATAAACTTACAATTGTCAGCATTAAAGCCAGAATTGCAATATAAACTCATAATTAAGGCTTTCTTTCTCAAAAATGGATAACATAAACTCACAATTGTGAGAAATAAAGCCAGAATTGCAATATAAACTAATAATTCAGGCTTTCTTTCTCAGAAATGAATGATATATACTCACAATTGTGAGAAATTAAGCCAGAATTGCAATTTAATCTCATATTTCAGGCTTTCTTTCTCCATAAACTCACAATTGTCAGAAATAAAGCCAGAATTGCAATATAAACTCATAATTCAGGCTTTCTTTGTCAGAAATGGGTGATATATACTCACAATTGTGAGAAATTAAGCCAGAATTGCAATTTAATCTCATATTTCAGGCTTTCTTTCTCCATAAACTCACAATTGTGAGAAATTAAGCCAGAATTGCAATTTAAACTCACAATTCAGGCTTTCTTTCTCAGAAATGGGTGATATATTTTCACAATTGTGAGAAATAAAGCCAGAATTGCAATATAAACTCATAATTCAGGCTTTCTTTCTCAAAAATTGGTGATATAAACTCACAATTGTGAGAAATGAAGCCAGAATTGCAATATGAACTCATAATTCAGGCTTTCTTTCTCAAAAATTAATGATATAAACTTACAATTGTGAGCATTAAAGCGAGAATTGCAATATAAACTCATAATTAAGGCTTTCTTTCTCAAAAATGGATGATATAAACTTACAATTGTGAGCATTAAAGCGAAAAATGCAATATAAACTCATAATTAAGGCTTTCTTTCTCAAAAATGGCTGATATAAACTTAAAATTGTGAGCATTAAAGCAGGAATTGCAATATAAACTCATATTTCAGGCTTTCTTTCTCAAAAATGCATGATATATTCTCACAATTGTGAGAAATAAAGCCAGAATTGCAAAATCAACTCACAATTCAGGCTTTCTTTCTCAGAAATGGGTGATATATACTCACAATTGTGAGAAATAAAGCTAGAATTGCAATATAAACTCATAATTCAGGCTTTCTTTCTCAAAAATGGATAACATAAACTCACAATTGTTAGAAATAAAGCCAGAATTCAATATTAACTCATAATTCAGGCTTTCTTTCTCAAAAAATTGATGATATCTACACACAATTGTGAGAAATAAAGCCAAAATTGCAATATAAACTCATAATTCAGGCATTCTTTCTCAAAAAATTGATGATATATACTTACATTTGTGAGAAATAAAGCCAGAATGGCAATATAAACTCATAATTCAGGCTTTCTTTCTCAGAAATGGGTGATATATACTCACAATTGTGAGAAATTAAGCCAGAATTGCAATTTAAACTCATATTTCAGGCTTTCTTTCTCCATAAACTCACAATTGTGAGAAATTAAGCCAGAATTGCAATTTAAACTCATATTTCAGGCTTTCTTTCTCAAAAATGCATGATATATTCTCACAATTGTGAGAAATAAAGCCAGAATTGCAATATAAACTCACAATTCAGGCTTTCTTTCTCAGAAATGGGTGATATTTACTCACAATTGTGAGAAATAAAGCCAGAATTGCAATATAAACTCATAATTCAGGCTTTCTTTCTCAAAAATGCATGATATATTCTCACAATTGTGAGAAATAAAGCCAGAATTGCAAAATAAACTCATAATTCAGGCTTTCTTTCTCAGAAATGGGTGATATATACTCACAATTGTGAGAAATTAAGCCAGAATTGCAATTTAAACTCATATTTCAGGCTTTCTTTCTCAAAAATGCATGATATATTCTCACAATTGTGAGAAATAAAGCCAGAATTGCAAAATAAACTCATAATTCAGGCTTTCTTTCTCAGAAATGGGTGATATATACTCACAATTGTGAGAAATAAAGCTAGAATTGCAATATAAACTCATAATTCAGGCTTTTTGTTTCTCAAAAATGGATAACATAAACTCACAATTGTGAGAAATAAAGCCAGAATTCAATATTAACTCATAATTCAGGCTTTCTTTCTCAGAAATGGCTAACATAAACTCACAATTGTGAGAAATAATGCCAGAATTGCAATATCAACTCATAATTCAGGCTTTCTTTGTCAGAAATGGGTGATATATACTCACAATTGTGAGAAATTAAGCCAGAATTGCAATTTAAACTAATATTTCAGGCTTTCTTTCTCCATAAACTCACAATTGTGAGAAATTAAGCCAGAATTGCAATTTAAACTCATATTTCAGGCTTTCTTTCTCAAAAATGCATAATATATTCTCACAGTTGTGAGAAATAAAGCCATAATTGCAATATAAACTCACAATTCAGGCTATCTTTCTCAGAAATGGGTGATATATACTCACAATTGTGAGAAATAAAGCCAGAATTGCAATATAAACTCATAATTCAGGCTTTCTTTCTCAAAAATTAATGATATAAACTTACAATTGTGAGCATTAAAGCGAGAATTGCAATATAAACTCATAATTAAGGCTTTCTTTCTCAAAAATGGATGATATAAACTTACAATTGTGAGCATTAAAGCGAGAATTGCAATATGAACTCATAATTCAGGCTTTCTTTCTCAAAAATGAATGATATAAACTTACAATTGTGAGCATTAAAGCGAGAATTGCAATATAAACTCATAATTCAGGCTTTCTTTCTCAAAAATGGATAACATAAACTCACAATTGTGAGAAATAAAGCCAGAATTGCAATATAAACTCACAATTCAAGCTTTCTTTATCAGAAATGGGTGATATATACTCACAGTTGTGAGAAATAAAGCCAGAATTGCAATATAAACTCACAATTCAAGCTTTCTTTATCAGAAATGGGTGATATATACTCACAGTTGTGAGAAATTAAGCCAGAATTGCAGTATAAACTCATTATTCAGGCTTTCTTTCTCAGAAATGGATGATATATACTCACAATTGTGAGAAATAAAGCCAGAATTGCAATATAAACTCATAATTCAGGCTTTCTTTCTCATAAATGGATGATATAAACCCACAATTGTGAGCAATAAAGCAATAATTGCAATTTAAACTCATATTTCAGGCTTTCTTTCTCAAAAATGAATGATATAAACATACAAATGTGAGCATTAAAGCCAGAATTGCAATATAAACTCATAATTAAGGCTTTCTTCCTCAAAAATTAATCATAAAAACTTACAATTGTGACAATTAAAGCGAGAATTGCAATATAAACTCATAATTAAGGCTTTCTTTCTCAAAAATGGATGATATAAACTTACAATTGTGAGCATTAAAGCCAGAATTGCAATATAAACTCATAATTAAGGCTTTCTTTCTAAAAAATGGATGATATAAACTTAAAATTGTGAGCATTAAAGCCAGAATTGCAATATAAACTCATAATTCAGGCTTTCTTTCTCAAAAAAAAAAAAAAAAATTATAATATATACTCACATTTGTGAGAAAAAAAAGCCAGAATTGCAATATAAACTCACAATTCAAGCTTTCTTTATCAGAAATGGGTGATATATACTCACAGTTGTGAGAAATTAAGGCAGAATTGCAGTATAAACTCATTATTCAGGCTTTCTTTCTCAGAAATGGGTGATATATACTCACAATTGTGAGAAATTAAGCCAGAATGGCAATATAGACTCATAATTCAGGCTTTCTTTCTCAGAAATGAGTGATATATACTCACAATTGTGAGAAATAAAGCCAGAATTGCAATATAAACTAATAATTCAGGCTTTCTTTCTCAGAAATGGGTGATATATACTCACAATTGTGAGAAATAAAGCCAGAATTGCAATATAAACTCATAATTCAGGCTTTCTTTCTCAAAAATGGATAACAAACTCACAATTGTGAGAAATAAAGCCAGAATTCAATATTAACTCATAATTCAGGCTTTCTTTCTCAAAAATTTGTGATATATACTCACAATTGTGAGAAATAAAGCCAGAATTGCAATATAAACTCATAATTCAGGCTTTCTTTCTCAAAAATGGATAACAAACTCACAATTGTGAGAAATAAAGCCAGAATTCAATATTAACTTATAATTCAGGCTTTCTTTCTCAGAAATGGATAACATAAACATACAAATGTGAGCATTAAAGCCAGAATTGCAATATAAACTCATAATTAAGGCTTTCTTTCTCAGAAATGGGTGATATATACTCATAATTGTGAGAAATGAAGCCAGAATTGCAATATGAACTCATAATTCAGGCTTTCTTTCTCAGAAATGGGTGATATATACTCATAATTGTGAGAAATGAAGCCAGAATTGCAATATGAACTCATAATTCAGGCTTTCTTTCTCAAAAATTAATCATATAAACTTACAATTTTGACAATTAAAGCGAGAATTGCAATATAAACTAATAATTAAGGCTTTCTTTCTCAAAAATGAATGATATAAACTCACAATTGTGAGAAATAAAGCCAGAATGGCAATATAAACTCATAATTCAGGCTTTCTTTCTCAGAAATGGGTGATATATACTCACAATTGTGAGAAATTAAGCCAGAATTGCAATTTAAACTCATATTTCAGGCTTTCTTTCTCACAAATGGATGATATAAACTTAAAATTGTGAGCATTAAAGCCAAAATTGCAATATAAACTCATAATTCAGGCTTTCTTTCTCAAAAAATTGATGATATATACTCACATTTGTGAGAAATAAAGCCAGAATTGCAATATGAACTCATAATTCAGGCTTTCTTTCTCAGAAATGGGTGATATATACTCACAATTTTGAGAAATTAAGCCAGAATGGCAATATAAACTCATAATTCAGGCTTTCTTTCTCAGAAATGGGTGATATATACTCACAATTGTGAGAAATTAAGCCAGAATTGCAATTTAAACTCATATTTCAGGCTTTCTTTCTCCATAAACTCACAATTGTGAGAAATAAAGCCAGAATTGCAATATAAACTAATAATTCAGGCTTTCTTTCTCAAAAATGGATGATATATACTCACAATTGTGAGAAATAAAGCCAGAAGTGCAATATAAACTCACAATTCAAGCTTTCTTTATCAGAAATGGGTGATATATACTCACAATTGTGAGAAATTAAGCCAGAATTGCAATATAAACTCATAATTCAGGCTTTCTTTCTCAGAAATGGATGATATAAACCCACAATTGTGAGCAATAAAGCCAGAATTGCAATTTAAACTCATGTTTCAGGCTTTCTTTCTCAAAAATGAATGATATAAACATACAAATGTGAGCATTAAAGCCAGAATTGCAATATAAACTCATAATTAAGGCTTTCTTTCTCAAAAATGGATGATATAAACTTACAATTGTGAGCATTAAAGCCAGAATTGCAATATAAACTCATAATTCAGGCTTTCTTTCTCAGAAATGGGTGATATATACTCATAATTGTGAGAAATGAAGCCAGAATTGCAATATGAACTCATAATTCTGGCTTTCTTTCTCAAAAATTAATCATATAAACTTACAATTGTGACAATTAAAGCGAGAATTGCAATATAAACTAATAATTAAGGCTTTCTTTCTCAAAAATGGATGATATAAACTTACAATTGTCAGCATTAAAGCCAGATTTGCAATATAAACTCATAATTAAGGCTTTCTTTCTCAAAAATGGATGATATAAACTTAAAATTGTGAGCATTAAAGCCAGAATTGCAATATAAACTCATAATTCAGGCTTTCTTTCTCAAAAAAAAAATTGATGATATATACTCACATTTGTGTGAAAAAAAAGCCAGAATTGCAATAAAAACTCATAATTCAGGCTTTCTTTCTCAAAAAATTGATGATATATACTCACATTTGTGAGAAATAAAGCCAGAATTGCAATATGAACTCATAATTCAGGCTTTCTTTCTCAGAAATGGGTGATATATACTCACAATTGTGAGAAATTAAGCCAGAATTGCAATTTAAACTCATATTTCAGGCTTTCTTTCTCCATAAACTCACAATTGTGAGAAATAAAGCCAGAATTGCAATATAAACTAATAATTCAGGCTTTCTTTCTCAGAAATGGGTGATATATACTCACAATTGTGAGAAATTAAGCCAGAATTGCAATTTAAACTCATATTTCAGGCTTTCTTTCTCAAAAATGCATGATATATTCTTACAATTGTGAGAAATAAAGCCAGAATTCAATATAAACTCATAATTCAGGCTTTCTTTCTCAGAAATGGATAACATAAACTCACAATTGTGAGAAATAAAGCCAGAATTCAATATTAACTAATAATTCAGGCTTTCTTTCTCAGAAATGGATAACATAAACTCACAATTGTGAGAAATAAAGCCAGAATTGCAATATAAACTAATAATTCTGGCTTTCTTTCTCAAAAATGAATGATATAAACTCACAATTGTCAGAAATAAAGCCAGAATTGCAATATAAACTCATAATTCAGGCTTTTTTTTCTCAGAAATGGGTGATATATACTCACAATTGTGAGAAATTAAGCCAGAATTGCAATTTAAACTCATATTTCAGGCTTTCTTTCTCACAAATGGATGATATAAACTTAAAATTGTGAGCATTAAAGCCAAAATTGCAATATAAACTCATAATTCAGGCTTTCTTTCTCAAAAAATTGATGATATATACTCACATTTGTGAGAAATAAAGCCAGAATTGCAATATGAACTCATAATTCAGGCTTTCTTTCTCAGAAATGGGTGATATATACTCACAATTTTGAGAAATTAAGCCAGAATGGCAATATAAACTCATAATTCAGGCTTTCTTTCTCAGAAATGGGTGATATATACTCACAATTGTGAGAAATTAAGCCAGAATTGCAATTTAAACTCATATTTCAGGCTTTCTTTCTCCATAAACTCACAATTGTGAGAAATAAAGCCAGAATTGCAATATAAACTAATAATTCAGGCTTTCTTTCTCAAAAATGGATGATATATACTCACAATTGTGAGAAATAAAGCCAGAAGTGCAATATAAACTCACAACTCAAGCTTTCTTTATCAGAAATGGGTGATATATACTCACAATTGTGAGAAATTAAGCCAGAATTGCAATATAAACTCATAATTCAGGCTTTCTTTCTCAGAAATGGATGATATAAACCCACAATTGTGAGCAATAAAGCCAGAATTGCAATTTAAACTCATATTTCAGGCTTTCTTTCTCAAAAATGAATGATATAAACATACAAATGTGAGCATTAAAGCCAGAATTGCAATATAAACTCATAATTAAGGCTTTCTTTCTCAAAAATGGATGATATAAACTTACAATTGTGAGCATTAAAGCCAGAATTGCAATATAAACTCATAATTCAGGCTTTCTTTCTCAGAAATGGGTGATATATACTCATAATTGTGAGAAATGAAGCCAGAATTGCAATATGAACTCATAATTCTGGCTTTCTTTCTCAAAAATTAATCATATAAACTTACAATTGTGACAATTAAAGCGAGAATTGCAATATAAACTAATAATTAAGGCTTTCTTTCTCAAAAATGGATGATATAAACTTACAATTGTCAGCATTAAAGCCAGAATTGCAATATAAACTCATAATTAAGGCTTTCTTTCTCAAAAATGGATGATATAAACTTAAAATTGTGAGCATTAAAGCCAGAATTGCAATATAAACTCATAATTCAGGCTTTCTTTCTCAAAAAAAAAATTGATGATATATACTCACATTTGTGTGAAAAAAAAAAGCCAGAATTGCAATAAAAACTCATAATTCAGGCTTTCTTTCTCAGAAATGGGTGATATATACTCACAATTGTGAGAAATTAAGCCAGAATTGCAATTTAAACTCATATTTCAGGCTTTCTTTCTCCATAAACTCACAATTGTGAGAAATAAAGCCAGAATTGCAATATAAACTAATAATTCAGGCTTTCTTTCTCAGAAATGGGTGATATATACTCACAATTGTGAGAAATTAAGCCAGAATTGCAATTTAAACTCATATTTCAGGCTTTCTTTCTCAAAAATGCATGATATATTCTTACAATTGTGAGAAATAAAGCCAGAATTCAATATTAACTAATAATTCAGGCTTTCTTTCTCAGAAATGGATAACATAAACTCACAATTGTGAGAAATAAAGCCAGAATTGCAATATAAACTAATAATTCTGGCTTTCTTTCTCAAAAATGAATGATATAAACTCACAATTGTCAGAAATAAAGCCAGAATTGCAATATAAACTCATAATTCAGGCTTTTTTTTCTCAGAAATGGGTGATATATACTCACAATTGTGAGAAATTAAGCCAGAATTGCAATTTAAACTCATATTTCAGGCTTTCTTTCTCACAAATGGATGATATAAACTTAAAATTGTGAGCATTAAAGCCAAAATTGCAATATAAACTCATAATTCAGGCTTTCTTTCTCAAAAAATTGATGATATATACTCACATTTGTGAGAAATAAAGCCAGAATTGCAATATGAACTCATAATTCAGGCTTTCTTTCTCAGAAATGGGTGATATATACTCACAATTTTGAGAAATTAAGCCAGAATGGCAATATAAACTCATAATTCAGGCTTTCTTTCTCAGAAATGGGTGATATATACTCACAATTGTGAGAAATTAAGCCAGAATTGCAATTTAAACTCATATTTCAGGCTTTCTTTCTCCATAAACTCACAATTGTGAGAAATAAAGCCAGAATTGCAATATAAACTAATAATTCAGGCTTTCTTTCTCAAAAATGGATGATATATACTCACAATTGTGAGAAATAAAGCCAGAAGTGCAATATAAACTCACAATTCAAGCTTTCTTTATCAGAAATGGGTGATATATACTCACAATTGTGAGAAATTAAGCCAGAATTGCAATATAAACTCATAATTCAGGCTTTCTTTCTCAGAAATGGATGATATAAACCCACAATTGTGAGCAATAAAGCCAGAATTGCAATTTAAACTCATATTTCAGGCTTTCTTTCTCAAAAATGAATGATATAAACATACAAATGTGAGCATTAAAGCCAGAATTGCAATATAAACTCATAATTAAGGCTTTCTTTCTCAAAAATGGATGATATAAACTTACAATTGTGAGCATTAAAGCCAGAATTGCAATATAAACTCATAATTCAGGCTTTCTTTCTCAGAAATGGGTGATATATACTCATAATTGTGAGAAATGAAGCCAGAATTGCAATATGAACTCATAATTCTGGCTTTCTTTCTCAAAAATTAATCATATAAACTTACAATTGTGACAATTAAAGCGAGAATTGCAATATAAACTAATAATTAAGGCTTTCTTTCTCAAAAATGGATGATATAAACTTACAATTGTCAGCATTAAAGCCAGATTTGCAATATAAACTCATAATTAAGGCTTTCTTTCTCAAAAATGGATGATATAAACTTAAAATTGTGAGCATTAAAGCCAGAATTGCAATATAAACTCATAATTCAGGCTTTCTTTCTCAAAAAAAAAAATTGATGATATATACTCACATTTGTGTGAAAAAAAAAGCCAGAATTGCAATAAAAACTCATAATTCAGGCTTTCTTTCTCAAAAAATTGATGATATATACTCACATTTGTGAGAAATAAAGCCAGAATTGCAATATGAACTCATAATTCAGGCTTTCTTTCTCAGAAATGGGTGATATATACTCACAATTGTGAGAAATTAAGCCAGAATTGCAATTTAAACTCATATTTCAGGCTTTCTTTCTCCATAAACTCACAATTGTGAGAAATAAAGCCAGAATTGCAATATAAACTAATAATTCAGGCTTTCTTTCTCAGAAATGGGTGATATATACTCACAATTGTGAGAAATTAAGCCAGAATTGCAATTTAAACTCATATTTCAGGCTTTCTTTCTCAAAAATGCATGATATATTCTTACAATTGTGAGAAATAAAGCCAGAATTCAATATAAACTCATAATTCAGGCTTTCTTTCTCAGAAATGGATAACATAAACTCACAATTGTGAGAAATAAAGCCAGAATTCAATATTAACTAATAATTCAGGCTTTCTTTCTCAGAAATGGATAACATAAACTCACAATTGTGAGAAATAAAGCCAGAATTGCAATATAAACTAATAATTCTGGCTTTCTTTCTCAAAAATGAATGATATAAACTCACAATTGTCAGAAATAAAGCCAGAATTGCAATATAAACTCATAATTCAGGCTTTTTTTTCTCAGAAATGGGTGATATATACTCACAATTGTGAGAAATAAAGCCAGAAGTGCAATATAAACTCACAATTCAAGCTTTCTTTATCAGAAATGGGTGATATATACTCACAATTGTGAGAAATTAAGCCAGAATTGCAATATAAACTCATAATTCAGGCTTTCTTTCTCAGAAATGGATGATATAAACCCACAATTGTGAGCAATAAAGCCAGAATTGCAATTTAAACTCATATTTCAGGCTTTCTTTCTCAAAAATGAATGATATAAACATACAAATGTGAGCATTAAAGCCAGAATTGCAATATAAACTCATAATTAAGGCTTTCTTTCTCAAAAATGGATGATATAAACTTACAATTGTGAGCATTAAAGCCAGAATTGCAATATAAACTCATAATTCAGGCTTTCTTTCTCAGAAATGGGTGATATATACTCATAATTGTGAGAAATGAAGCCAGAATTGCAATATGAACTCATAAATCAGGCTTTCTTTTTAAAAATTAATCATATAAACTTACAATTGTGACAATTAAAGCGAGAATTGCAATATAAACTAATAATTAAGGCTTTCTTTCTCAAAAATGGATGATATAAACTTACAATTCTCAGCATTAAAGCCAGATTTGCAATATAAACTCATAATTAAGGCTTTCTTTCTCAAAAATGGATGATATAAACTTAAAATTGTGAGCATTAAAGCCAGAATTGCAATATAAACTCATAATTCAGGCTTTCTTTCTCAAAAAAAAAATTGATGATATATACTCACATTTGTGTGAAAAAAAAAGCCAGAATTGCAATAAAAACTCATAATTCAGGCTTTCTTTCTCAAAAAATTGATGATATATACTCACATTTGTGAGAAATAAAGCCAGAATTGCAATATGAACTCATAATTCAGGCTTTCTTTCTCAGAAATGGGTGATATATACTCACAATTGTGAGAAATTAAGCCAGAATTGCAATTTAAACTCATATTTCAGGCTTTCTTTCTCCATAAACTCACAATTGTGAGAAATAAAGCCAGAATTGCAATATAAACTAATAATTCAGGCTTTCTTTCTCAGAAATGGGTGATATATACTCACAATTGTGAGAAATTAAGCCAGAATTGCAATTTAAACTCATATTTCAGGCTTTCTTTCTCAAAAATGCATGATATATTCTTACAATTGTGAGAAATAAAGCCAGAATTCAATATAAACTCATAATTCAGGCTTTCTTTCTCAGAAATGGATAACATAAACTCACAATTGTGAGAAATAAAGCCAGAATTCAATATTAACTAATAATTCAGGCTTTCTTTCTCAGAAATGGATAACATAAACTCACAATTGTGAGAAATAAAGCCAGAATTGCAATATAAACTAATAATTCTGGCTTTCTTTCTCAAAAATGAATGATATAAACTCACAATTGTCAGAAATAAAGCCAGAATTGCAATATAAACTCATAATTCAGGCTTTTTTTTCTCAGAAATGGGTGATATATACTCACAATTGTGAGAAATTAAGCCAGAATTGCAATTTAAACTCATATTTCAGGCTTTCTTTCTCACAAATGGATGATATAAACTTAAAATTGTGAGCATTAAAGCCAAAATTGCAATATAAACTCATAATTCAGGCTTTCTTTCTCAAAAAATTGATGATATATACTCACATTTGTGAGAAATAAAGCCAGAATTGCAATATGAACTCATAATTCAGGCTTTCTTTCTCAGAAATGGGTGATATATACTCACAATTTTGAGAAATTAAGCCAGAATGGCAATATAAACTCATAATTCAGGCTTTCTTTCTCAGAAATGGGTGATATATACTCACAATTGTGAGAAATTAAGCCAGAATTGCAATTTAAACTCATATTTCAGGCTTTCTTTCTCCATAAACTCACAATTGTGAGAAATAAAGCCAGAATTGCAATATAAACTAATAATTCAGGCTTTCTTTCTCAAAAATGGATGATATATACTCACAATTGTGAGAAATAAAGCCAGAAGTGCAATATAAACTCACAATTCAAGCTTTCTTTATCAGAAATGGGTGATATATACTCACAATTGTGAGAAATTAAGCCAGAATTGCAATATAAACTCATAATTCAGGCTTTCTTTCTCAGAAATGGATGATATAAACCCACAATTGTGAGCAATAAAGCCAGAATTGCAATTTAAACTCATGTTTCAGGCTTTCTTTCTCAAAAATGAATGATATAAACATACAAATGTGAGCATTAAAGCCAGAATTGCAATATAAACTCATAATTAAGGCTTTCTTTCTCAAAAATGGATGATATAAACTTACAATTGTGAGCATTAAAGCCAGAATTGCAATATAAACTCATAATTCAGGCTTTCTTTCTCAGAAATGGGTGATATATACTCATAATTGTGAGAAATGAAGCCAGAATTGCAATATGAACTCATAATTCTGGCTTTCTTTCTCAAAAATTAATCATATAAACTTACAATTGTGACAATTAAAGCGAGAATTGCAATATAAACTAATAATTAAGGCTTTCTTTCTCAAAAATGGATGATATAAACTTACAATTGTCAGCATTAAAGCCAGATTTGCAATATAAACTCATAATTAAGGCTTTCTTTCTCAAAAATGGATGATATAAACTTAAAATTGTGAGCATTAAAGCCAGAATTGCAATATAAACTCATAATTCAGGCTTTCTTTCTCAAAAAAAAAATTGATGATATATACTCACATTTGTGTGAAAAAAAAAGCCAGAATTGCAATAAAAACTCATAATTCAGGCTTTCTTTCTCAAAAAATTGATGATATATACTCACATTTGTGAGAAATAAAGCCAGAATTGCAATATGAACTCATAATTCAGGCTTTCTTTCTCAGAAATGGGTGATATATACTCACAATTGTGAGAAATTAAGCCAGAATTGCAATTTAAACTCATATTTCAGGCTTTCTTTCTCCATAAACTCACAATTGTGAGAAATAAAGCCAGAATTGCAATATAAACTAATAATTCAGGCTTTCTTTCTCAGAAATGGGTGATATATACTCACAATTGTGAGAAATTAAGCCAGAATTGCAATTTAAACTCATATTTCAGGCTTTCTTTCTCAAAAATGCATGATATATTCTTACAATTGTGAGAAATAAAGCCAGAATTCAATATAAACTCATAATTCAGGCTTTCTTTCTCAGAAATGGATAACATAAACTCACAATTGTGAGAAATAAAGCCAGAATTCAATATTAACTAATAATTCAGGCTTTCTTTCTCAGAAATGGATAACATAAACTCACAATTGTGAGAAATAAAGCCAGAATTGCAATATAAACTAATAATTCTGGCTTTCTTTCTCAAAAATGAATGATATAAACTCACAATTGTCAGAAATAAAGCCAGAATTGCAATATAAACTCATAATTCAGGCTTTTTTTTCTCAGAAATGGGTGATATATACTCACAATTGTGAGAAATAAAGCCAGAAGTGCAATATAAACTCACAATTCAAGCTTTATTTATCAGAAATGGGTGATATATACTCACAATTGTGAGAAATTAAGCCAGAATTGCAATATAAACTCATAATTCAGGCTTTCTTTCTCAGAAATGGATGATATAAACCCACAATTGTGAGCAATAAAGCCAGAATTGCAATTTAAACTCATATTTCAGGCTTTCTTTCTCAAAAATGAATGATATAAACATACAAATGTGAGCATTAAAGCCAGAATTGCAATATAAACTCATAATTAAGGCTTTCTTTCTCAAAAATGGATGATATAAACTTACAATTGTGAGCATTAAAGCCAGAATTGCAATATAAACTCATAATTCAGGCTTTCTTTCTCAGAAATGGGTGATATATACTCATAATTGTGAGAAATGAAGCCAGAATTGCAATATGAACTCATAAATCAGGCTTTCTTTTTAAAAATTAATCATATAAACTTACAATTGTGACAATTAAAGCGAGAATTGCAATATAAACTAATAATTAAGGCTTTCTTTCTCAAAAATGGATGATATAAACTTACAATTGTCAGCATTAAAGCCAGATTTGCAATATAAACTCATAATTAAGGCTTTCTTTCTCAAAAATGGATGATATAAACTTAAAATTGTGAGCATTAAAGCCAGAATTGCACTAAAAACTCATAATTCAGGCTTTCTTTCTCAAAAAATTGATGATATATACTCACATTTGTGAGAAATAAAGCCAGAATTGCAATATGAACTCATAATTCAGGCTTTCTTTCTCAGAAATGGGTGATATATACTCACAATTGTGAGAAATTAAGCCAGAATTGCAATTTAAACTCATATTTCAGGCTTTCTTTCTCCATAAACTCACAATTGTGAGAAATAAAGCCAGAATTGCAATATAAACTAATAATTCAGGCTTTCTTTCTCAGAAATGGGTGATATATACTCACAATTGTGAGAAATTAAGCCAGAATTGCAATTTAAACTCATATTTCAGGCTTTCTTTCTCAAAAATGCATGATATATTCTTACAATTGTGAGAAATAAAGCCAGAATTCAATATAAACTCATAATTCAGGCTTTCTTTCTCAGAAATGGATAACATAAACTCACAATTGTGAGAAATAAAGCCAGAATTCAATATTAACTAATAATTCAGGCTTTCTTTCTCAGAAATGGATAACATAAACTCACAATTGTGAGAAATAAAGCCAGAATTGCAATATAAACTAATAATTCTGGCTTTCTTTCTCAAAAATGAATGATATAAACTCACAATTGTCAGAAATAAAGCCAGAATTGCAATATAAACTCATAATTCAGGTTTTTTTTTCTCAGAAATGGGTGATATATACTCACAATTGTGAGAAATTAAGCCAGAATTGCAATTTAAACTCATATTTCAGGCTTTCTTTCTCACAAATGGATGATATAAACTTAAAATTGTGAGCATTAAAGCCAAAATTGCAATATAAACTCATAATTCAGGCTTTCTTTCTCAAAAAATTGATGATATATACTCACATTTGTGAGAAATAAAGCCAGAATTGCAATATGAACTCATAATTCAGGCTTTCTTTCTCAGAAATGGGTGATATATACTCACAATTTTGAGAAATTAAGCCAGAATGGCAATATAAACTCATAATTCAGGCTTTCTTTCTCAGAAATGGGTGATATATACTCACAATTGTGAGAAATTAAGCCAGAATTGCAATTTAAACTCATATTTCAGGCTTTCTTTCTCCATAAACTCACAATTGTGAGAAATAAAGCCAGAATTGCAATATAAACTAATAATTCAGGCTTTCTTTCTCAAAAATGGATGATATATACTCACAATTGTGAGAAATAAAGCCAGAAGTGCAATATAAACTCACAATTCAAGCTTTCTTTATCAGAAATGGGTGATATATACTCACAATTGTGAGAAATTAAGCCAGAATTGCAATATAAACTCATAATTCAGGCTTTCTTTCTCAGAAATGGATGATATAAACCCACAATTGTGAGCAATAAAGCCAGAATTGCAATTTAAACTCATATTTCAGGCTTTCTTTCTCAAAAATGAATGATATAAACATACAAATGTGAGCATTAAAGCCAGAATTGCAATATAAACTCATAATTAAGGCTTTCTTTCTCAAAAATGGATGATATAAACTTACAATTGTGAGCATTAAAGCCAGAATTGCAATATAAACTCATAATTCAGGCTTTCTTTCTCAGAAATGGGTGATATATACTCATAATTGTGAGAAATGAAGCCAGAATTGCAATATGAACTCATAATTCTGGCTTTCTTTCTCAAAAATTAATCATATAAACTTACAATTGTGACAATTAAAGCGAGAATTGCAATATAAACTAATAATTAAGGCTTTCTTTCTCAAAAATGGATGATATAAACTTACAATTGTCAGCATTAAAGCCAGATTTGCAATATAAACTCATAATTAAGGCTTTCTTTCTCAAAAATGGATGATATAAACTTAAAATTGTGAGCATTAAAGCCAGAATTGCAATATAAACTCATAATTCAGGCTTTCTTTCTCAAAAAAAAAATTGATGATATATACTCACATTTGTGTGAAAAAAAAAGCCAGAATTGCAATAAAAACTCATAATTCAGGCTTTCTTTCTCAAAAAATTGATGATATATACTCACATTTGTGAGAAATAAAGCCAGAATTGCAATATGAACTCATAATTCAGGCTTTCTTTCTCAGAAATGGGTGATATATACTCACAATTGTGAGAAATTAAGCCAGAATTGCAATTTAAACTCATATTTCAGGCTTTCTTTCTCCATAAACTCACAATTGTGAGAAATAAAGCCAGAATTGCAATATAAACTAATAATTCAGGCTTTCTTTCTCAGAAATGGGTGATATATACTCACAATTGTGAGAAATTAAGCCAGAATTGCAATTTAAACTCATATTTCAGGCTTTCTTTCTCAAAAATGCATGATATATTCTTACAATTGTGAGAAATAAAGCCAGAATTCAATATAAACTCATAATTCAGGCTTTCTTTCTCAGAAATGGATAACATAAACTCACAATTGTGAGAAATAAAGCCAGAATTCAATATTAACTAATAATTCAGGCTTTCTTTCTCAGAAATGGATAACATAAACTCACAATTGTGAGAAATAAAGCCAGAATTGCAATATAAACTAATAATTCTGGCTTTCTTTCTCAAAAATGAATGATATAAACTCACAATTGTCAGAAATAAAGCCAGAATTGCAATATAAACTCATAATTCAGGCTTTTTTTTCTCAGAAATGGGTGATATATACTCACAATTGTGAGAAATAAAGCCAGAAGTGCAATATAAACTCACAATTCAAGCTTTCTTTATCAGAAATGGGTGATATATACTCACAATTGTGAGAAATTAAGCCAGAATTGCAATATAAACTCATAATTCAGGCTTTCTTTCTCAGAAATGGATGATATAAACCCACAATTGTGAGCAATAAAGCCAGAATTGCAATTTAAACTCATATTTCAGGCTTTCTTTCTCAAAAATGAATGATATAAACATACAAATGTGAGCATTAAAGCCAGAATTGCAATATAAACTCATAATTAAGGCTTTCTTTCTCAAAAATGGATGATATAAACTTACAATTGTGAGCATTAAAGCCAGAATTGCAATATAAACTCATAATTCAGGCTTTCTTTCTCAGAAATGGGTGATATATACTCATAATTGTGAGAAATGAAGCCAGAATTGCAATATGAACTTATAAATCAGGCTTTCTTTTTAAAAATTAATCATATAAACTTACAATTGTGACAATTAAAGCGAGAATTGCAATATAAACTAATAATTAAGGCTTTCTTTCTCAAAAATGGATGATATAAACTTACAATTGTCAGCATTAAAGCCAGATTTGCAATATAAACTCATAATTAAGGCTTTCTTTCTCAAAAATGGATGATATAAACTTAAAATTGTGAGCATTAAAGCCAGAATTGCAATATAAACTCATAATTCAGGCTTTCTTTCTCAAAAAAAAAATTGATGATATATACTCACATTTGTGTGAAAAAAAAAGCCAGAATTGCAATAAAAACTCATAATTCAGGCTTTCTTTCTCAAAAAATTGATGATATATACTCACATTTGTGAGAAATAAAGCCAGAATTGCAATATGAACTCATAATTCAGGCTTTCTTTCTCAGAAATGGGTGATATATACTCACAATTGTGAGAAATTAAGCCAGAATTGCAATTTAAACTCATATTTCAGGCTTTCTTTCTCCATAAACTCACAATTGTGAGAAATAAAGCCAGAATTGCAATATAAACTAATAATTCAGGCTTTCTTTCTCAGAAATGGGTGATATATACTCACAATTGTGAGAAATTAAGCCAGAATTGCAATTTAAACTCATATTTCAGGCTTTCTTTCTCAAAAATGCATGATATATTCTTACAATTGTGAGAAATAAAGCCAGAATTCAATATAAACTCATAATTCAGGCTTTCTTTCTCAGAAATGGATAACATAAACTCACAATTGTGAGAAATAAAGCCAGAATTCAATATTAACTAATAATTCAGGCTTTCTTTCTCAGAAATGGATAACATAAACTCACAATTGTGAGAAATAAAGCCAGAATTGCAATATAAACTAATAATTCTGGCTTTCTTTCTCAAAAATGAATGATATAAACTCACAATTGTCAGAAATAAAGCCAGAATTGCAATATAAACTCATAATTCAGGCTTTTTTTTCTCAGAAATGGGTGATATATACTCACAATTGTGAGAAATTAAGCCAGAATTGCAATTTAAACTCATATTTCAGGCTTTCTTTCTCACAAATGGATGATATAAACTTAAAATTGTGAGCATTAAAGCCAAAATTGCAATATAAACTCATAATTCAGGCTTTCTTTCTCAAAAAATTGATGATATATACTCACATTTGTGAGAAATAAAGCCAGAATTGCAATATGAACTCATAATTCAGGCTTTCTTTCTCAGAAATGGGTGATATATACTCACAATTTTGAGAAATTAAGCCAGAATGGCAATATAAACTCATAATTCAGGCTTTCTTTCTCAGAAATGGGTGATATATACTCACAATTGTGAGAAATTAAGCCAGAATTGCAATTTAAACTCATATTTCAGGCTTTCTTACTCCATAAACTCACAATTGTGAGAAATAAAGCCAGAATTGCAATATAAACTAATAATTCAGGCTTTCTTTCTCAAAAATGGATGATATATACTCACAATTGTGAGAAATAAAGCCAGAAGTGCAATATAAACTCACAATTCAAGCTTTCTTTATCAGAAATGGGTGATATATACTCACAATTGTGAGAAATTAAGCCAGAATTGCAATATAAACTCATAATTCAGGCTTTCTTTCTCAGAAATGGATGATATAAACCCACAATTGTGAGCAATAAAGCCAGAATTGCAATTTAAACTCATATTTCAGGCTTTCTTTCTCAAAAATGAATGATATAAACATACAAATGTGAGCATTAAAGCCAGAATTGCAATATAAACTCATAATTAAGGCTTTCTTTCTCAAAAATGGATGATATAAACTTACAATTGTGAGCATTAAAGCCAGAATTGCAATATAAACTCATAATTCAGGCTTTCTTTCTCAGAAATGGGTGATATATACTCATAATTGTGAGAAATGAAGCCAGAATTGCAATATGAACTCATAATTCTGGCTTTCTTTCTCAAAAATGAATGATATAAACTCACAATTGTCAGAAATAAAGCCAGAATTGCAATATAAACTCATAATTCAGGCTTTTTTTTCTCAGAAATGGGTGATATATACTCACAATTGTGAGAAATTAAGCCAGAATTGCAATTTAAACTCATATTTCAGGCTTTCTTTCTCACAAATGGATGATATAAACTTAAAATTGTGAGCATTAAAGCCAAAATTGCAATATAAACTCATAATTCAGGCTTTCTTTCTCAAAAAATTGATGATATATACTCACATTTGTGAGAAATAAAGCCAGAATTGCAATATGAACTCATAATTCAGGCTTTCTTTCTCAGAAATGGGTGATATATACTCACAATTTTGAGAAATTAAGCCAGAATGGCAATATAAACTCATAATTCAGGCTTTCTTTCTCAGAAATGGGTGATATATACTCACAATTGTGAGAAATTAAGCCAGAATTGCAATTTAAACTCATATTTCAGGCTTTCTTTCTCCATAAACTCACAATTGTGAGAAATAAAGCCAGAATTGCAATATAAACTAATAATTCAGGCTTTCTTTCTCAAAAATGGATGATATATACTCACAATTGTGAGAAATAAAGCCAGAAGTGCAATATAAACTCACAATTCAAGCTTTCTTTATCAGAAATGGGTGATATATACTCACAATTGTGAGAAATTAAGCCAGAATTGCAATATAAACTCATAATTCAGGCTTTCTTTCTCAGAAATGGATGATATAAACCCACAATTGTGAGCAATAAAGCCAGAATTGCAATTTAAACTCATGTTTCAGGCTTTCTTTCTCAAAAATGAATGATATAAACATACAAATGTGAGCATTAAAGCCAGAATTGCAATATAAACTCATAATTAAGGCTTTCTTTCTCAAAAATGGATGATATAAACTTACAATTGTGAGCATTAAAGCCAGAATTGCAATATAAACTCATAATTCAGGCTTTCTTTCTCAGAAATGGGTGATATATACTCATAATTGTGAGAAATGAAGCCAGAATTGCAATATGAACTCATAATTCTGGCTTTCTTTCTCAAAAATTAATCATATAAACTTACAATTGTGACAATTAAAGCGAGAATTGCAATATAAACTAATAATTAAGGCTTTCTTTCTCAAAAATGGATGATATAAACTTACAATTGTCAGCATTAAAGCCAGATTTGCAATATAAACTCATAATTAAGGCTTTCTTTCTCAAAAATGGATGATATAAACTTAAAATTGTGAGCATTAAAGCCAGAATTGCAATATAAACTCATAATTCAGGCTTTCTTTCTCAAAAAAAAAATTGATGATATATACTCACATTTGTGTGAAAAAAAAAAGCCAGAATTGCAATAAAAACTCATAATTCAGGCTTTCTTTCTCAAAAAATTGATGATATATACTCACATTTGTGAGAAATAAAGCCAGAATTGCAATATGAACTCATAATTCAGGCTTTCTTTCTCAGAAATGGGTGATATATACTCACAATTGTGAGAAATTAAGCCAGAATTGCAATTTAAACTCATATTTCAGGCTTTCTTTCTCCATAAACTCACAATTGTGAGAAATAAAGCCAGAATTGCAATATAAACTAATAATTCAGGCTTTCTTTCTCAGAAATGGGTGATATATACTCACAATTGTGAGAAATTAAGCCAGAATTGCAATTTAAACTCATATTTCAGGCTTTCTTTCTCAAAAATGCATGATATATTCTTACAATTGTGAGAAATAAAGCCAGAATTCAATATAAACTCATAATTCAGGCTTTCTTTCTCAGAAATGGATAACATAAACTCACAATTGTGAGAAATAAAGCCAGAATTCAATATTAACTAATAATTCAGGCTTTCTTTCTCAGAAATGGATAACATAAACTCACAATTGTGAGAAATAAAGCCAGAATTGCAATATAAACTAATAATTCTGGCTTTCTTTCTCAAAAATGAATGATATAAACTCACAATTGTCAGAAATAAAGCCAGAATTGCAATATAAACTCATAATTCAGGCTTTTTTTTCTCAGAAATGGGTGATATATACTCACAATTGTGAGAAATAAAGCCAGAAGTGCAATATAAACTCACAATTCAAGCTTTATTTATCAGAAATGGGTGATATATACTCACAATTGTGAGAAATTAAGCCAGAATTGCAATATAAACTCATAATTCAGGCTTTCTTTCTCAGAAATGGATGATATAAACCCACAATTGTGAGCAATAAAGCCAGAATTGCAATTTAAACTCATATTTCAGGCTTTCTTTCTCAAAAATGAATGATATAAACATACAAATGTGAGCATTAAAGCCAGAATTGCAATATAAACTCATAATTAAGGCTTTCTTTCTCAAAAATGGATGATATAAACTTACAATTGTGAGCATTAAAGCCAGAATTGCAATATAAACTCATAATTCAGGCTTTCTTTCTCAGAAATGGGTGATATATACTCATAATTGTGAGAAATGAAGCCAGAATTGCAATATGAACTCATAAATCAGGCTTTCTTTTTAAAAATTAATCATATAAACTTACAATTGTGACAATTAAAGCGAGAATTGCAATATAAACTAATAATTAAGGCTTTCTTTCTCAAAAATGGATGATATAAACTTACAATTGTCAGCATTAAAGCCAGATTTGCAATATAAACTCATAATTAAGGCTTTCTTTCTCAAAAATGGATGATATAAACTTAAAATTGTGAGCATTAAAGCCAGAATTGCAATAAAAACTCATAATTCAGGCTTTCTTTCTCAAAAAATTGATGATATATACTCACATTTGTGAGAAATAAAGCCAGAATTGCAATATGAACTCATAATTCAGGCTTTCTTTCTCAGAAATGGGTGATATATACTCACAATTGTGAGAAATTAAGCCAGAATTGCAATTTAAACTCATATTTCAGGCTTTCTTTCTCCATAAACTCACAATTGTGAGAAATAAAGCCAGAATTGCAATATAAACTAATAATTCAGGCTTTCTTTCTCAGAAATGGGTGATATATACTCACAATTGTGAGAAATTAAGCCAGAATTGCAATTTAAACTCATATTTCAGGCTTTCTTTCTCAAAAATGCATGATATATTCTTACAATTGTGAGAAATAAAGCCAGAATTCAATATAAACTCATAATTCAGGCTTTCTTTCTCAGAAATGGATAACATAAACTCACAATTGTGAGAAATAAAGCCAGAATTCAATATTAACTAATAATTCAGGCTTTCTTTCTCAGAAATGGATAACATAAACTCACAATTGTGAGAAATAAAGCCAGAATTGCAATATAAACTAATAATTCTGGCTTTCTTTCTCAAAAATGAATGATATAAACTCACAATTGTCAGAAATAAAGCCAGAATTGCAATATAAACTCATAATTCAGGTTTTTTTTTCTCAGAAATGGGTGATATATACTCACAATTGTGAGAAATTAAGCCAGAATTGCAATTTAAACTCATATTTCAGGCTTTCTTTCTCACAAATGGATGATATAAACTTAAAATTGTGAGCATTAAAGCCAAAATTGCAATATAAACTCATAATTCAGGCTTTCTTTCTCAAAAAATTGATGATATATACTCACATTTGTGAGAAATAAAGCCAGAATTGCAATATGAACTCATAATTCAGGCTTTCTTTCTCAGAAATGGGTGATATATACTCACAATTTTGAGAAATTAAGCCAGAATGGCAATATAAACTCATAATTCAGGCTTTCTTTCTCAGAAATGGGTGATATATACTCACAATTGTGAGAAATTAAGCCAGAATTGCAATTTAAACTCATATTTCAGGCTTTCTTTCTCCATAAACTCACAATTGTGAGAAATAAAGCCAGAATTGCAATATAAACTAATAATTCAGGCTTTCTTTCTCAAAAATGGATGATATATACTCACAATTGTGAGAAATAAAGCCAGAAGTGCAATATAAACTCACAATTCAAGCTTTCTTTATCAGAAATGGGTGATATATACTCACAATTGTGAGAAATTAAGCCAGAATTGCAATATAAACTCATAATTCAGGCTTTCTTTCTCAGAAATGGATGATATAAACCCACAATTGTGAGCAATAAAGCCAGAATTGCAATTTAAACTCATATTTCAGGCTTTCTTTCTCAAAAATGAATGATATAAACATACAAATGTGAGCATTAAAGCCAGAATTGCAATATAAACTCATAATTAAGGCTTTCTTTCTCAAAAATGGATGATATAAACTTACAATTGTGAGCATTAAAGCCAGAATTGCAATATAAACTCATAATTCAGGCTTTCTTTCTCAGAAATGGGTGATATATACTCATAATTGTGAGAAATGAAGCCAGAATTGCAATATGAACTCATAATTCTGGCTTTCTTTCTCAAAAATTAATCATATAAACTTACAATTGTGACAATTAAAGCGAGAATTGCAATATAAACTAATAATTAAGGCTTTCTTTCTCAAAAATGGATGATATAAACTTACAATTGTCAGCATTAAAGCCAGATTTGCAATATAAACTCATAATTAAGGCTTTCTTTCTCAAAAATGGATGATATAAACTTAAAATTGTGAGCATTAAAGCCAGAATTGCAATATAAACTCATAATTCAGGCTTTCTTTCTCAAAAAAAAAATTGATGATATATACTCACATTTGTGTGAAAAAAAAAGCCAGAATTGCAATAAAAACTCATAATTCAGGCTTTCTTTCTCAAAAAATTGATGATATATACTCACATTTGTGAGAAATAAAGCCAGAATTGCAATATGAACTCATAATTCAGGCTTTCTTTCTCAGAAATGGGTGATATATACTCACAATTGTGAGAAATTAAGCCAGAATTGCAATTTAAACTCATATTTCAGGCTTTCTTTCTCCATAAACTCACAATTGTGAGAAATAAAGCCAGAATTGCAATATAAACTAATAATTCAGGCTTTCTTTCTCAGAAATGGGTGATATATACTCACAATTGTGAGAAATTAAGCCAGAATTGCAATTTAAACTCATATTTCAGGCTTTCTTTCTCAAAAATGCATGATATATTCTTACAATTGTGAGAAATAAAGCCAGAATTCAATATAAACTCATAATTCAGGCTTTCTTTCTCAGAAATGGATAACATAAACTCACAATTGTGAGAAATAAAGCCAGAATTCAATATTAACTAATAATTCAGGCTTTCTTTCTCAGAAATGGATAACATAAACTCACAATTGTGAGAAATAAAGCCAGAATTGCAATATAAACTAATAATTCTGGCTTTCTTTCTCAAAAATGAATGATATAAACTCACAATTGTCAGAAATAAAGCCAGAATTGCAATATAAACTCATAATTCAGGCTTTTTTTTCTCAGAAATGGGTGATATATACTCACAATTGTGAGAAATAAAGCCAGAAGTGCAATATAAACTCACAATTCAAGCTTTCTTTATCAGAAATGGGTGATATATACTCACAATTGTGAGAAATTAAGCCAGAATTGCAATATAAACTCATAATTCAGGCTTTCTTTCTCAGAAATGGATGATATAAACCCACAATTGTGAGCAATAAAGCCAGAATTGCAATTTAAACTCATATTTCAGGCTTTCTTTCTCAAAAATGAATGATATAAACATACAAATGTGAGCATTAAAGCCAGAATTGCAATATAAACTCATAATTAAGGCTTTCTTTCTCAAAAATGGATGATATAAACTTACAATTGTGAGCATTAAAGCCAGAATTGCAATATAAACTCATAATTCAGGCTTTCTTTCTCAGAAATGGGTGATATATACTCATAATTGTGAGAAATGAAGCCAGAATTGCAATATGAACTCATAAATCAGGCTTTCTTTTTAAAAATTAATCATATAAACTTACAATTGTGACAATTAAAGCGAGAATTGCAATATAAACTAATAATTAAGGCTTTCTTTCTCAAAAATGGATGATATAAACTTACAATTGTCAGCATTAAAGCCAGATTTGCAATATAAACTCATAATTAAGGCTTTCTTTCTCAAAAATGGATGATATAAACTTAAAATTGTGAGCATTAAAGCCAGAATTGCAATATAAACTCATAATTCAGGCTTTCTTTCTCAAAAAAAAAATTGATGATATATACTCACATTTGTGTGAAAAAAAAAGCCAGAATTGCAATAAAAACTCATAATTCAGGCTTTCTTTCTCAAAAAATTGATGATATATACTCACATTTGTGAGAAATAAAGCCAGAATTGCAATATGAACTCATAATTCAGGCTTTCTTTCTCAGAAATGGGTGATATATACTCACAATTGTGAGAAATTAAGCCAGAATTGCAATTTAAACTCATATTTCAGGCTTTCTTTCTCCATAAACTCACAATTGTGAGAAATAAAGCCAGAATTGCAATATAAACTAATAATTCAGGCTTTCTTTCTCAGAAATGGGTGATATATACTCACAATTGTGAGAAATTAAGCCAGAATTGCAATTTAAACTCATATTTCAGGCTTTCTTTCTCAAAAATGCATGATATATTCTTACAATTGTGAGAAATAAAGCCAGAATTCAATATAAACTCATAATTCAGGCTTTCTTTCTCAGAAATGGATAACATAAACTCACAATTGTGAGAAATAAAGCCAGAATTCAATATTAACTAATAATTCAGGCTTTCTTTCTCAGAAATGGATAACATAAACTCACAATTGTGAGAAATAAAGCCAGAATTGCAATATAAACTAATAATTCTGGCTTTCTTTCTCAAAAATGAATGATATAAACTCACAATTGTCAGAAATAAAGCCAGAATTGCAATATAAACTCATAATTCAGGCTTTTTTTTCTCAGAAATGGGTGATATATACTCACAATTGTGAGAAATTAAGCCAGAATTGCAATTTAAACTCATATTTCAGGCTTTCTTACTCCATAAACTCACAATTGTGAGAAATAAAGCCAGAATTGCAATATAAACTAATAATTCAGGCTTTCTTTCTCAGAAATGGGTGATATATACTCACAATTGTGAGAAATTAAGCCAGAATTGCAATTTAAACTCATATTTCAGGCTTTCTTTCTCCATAAACTCACAATTGTGAGAAATAAAGCCAGAATTGCAATATAAACTAATAATTCAGGCTTTCTTTCTCAAAAATGGATGATATATACTCACAATTGTGAGAAATAAAGCCAGAAGTGCAATATAAACTCACAATTCAAGCTTTCTTTATCAGAAATGGGTGATATATACTCACAATTGTGAGAAATTAAGCCAGAATTGCAATATAAACTCATAATTCAGGCTTTCTTTCTCAGAAATGGATGATATAAACCCACAATTGTGAGCAATAAAGCCAGAATTGCAATTTAAACTCATATTTCAGGCTTTCTTTCTCAAAAATGAATGATATAAACATACAAATGTGAGCATTAAAGCCAGAATTGCAATATAAACTCATAATTAAGGCTTTCTTTCTCAAAAATGGATGATATAAACTTACAATTGTGAGCATTAAAGCCAGAATTGCAATATAAACTCATAATTCAGGCTTTCTTTCTCAGAAATGGGTGATATATACTCATAATTGTGAGAAATGAAGCCAGAATTGCAATATGAACTCATAATTCTGGCTTTCTTTCTCAAAAATTAATCATATAAACTTACAATTGTGACAATTAAAGCGAGAATTGCAATATAAACTAATAATTAAGGCTTTCTTTCTCAAAAATGGATGATATAAACTTACAATTGTCAGCATTAAAGCCAGATTTGCAATATAAACTCATAATTAAGGCTTTCTTTCTCAAAAATGGATGATATAAACTTAAAATTGTGAGCATTAAAGCCAGAATTGCAATATAAACTCATAATTCAGGCTTTCTTTCTCAAAAAAAAAATTGATGATATATACTCACATTTGTGTGAAAAAAAAGCCAGAATTGCAATAAAAACTCATAATTCAGGCTTTCTTTCTCAAAAAATTGATGATATATACTCACATTTGTGAGAAATAAAGCCAGAATTGCAATATGAACTCATAATTCAGGCTTTCTTTCTCAGAAATGGGTGATATATACTCACAATTGTGAGAAATTAAGCCAGAATTGCAATTTAAACTCATATTTCAGGCTTTCTTTCTCCATAAACTCACAATTGTGAGAAATAAAGCCAGAATTGCAATATAAACTAATAATTCAGGCTTTCTTTCTCAGAAATGGGTGATATATACTCACAATTGTGAGAAATTAAGCCAGAATTGCAATTTAAACTCATATTTCAGGCTTTCTTTCTCAAAAATGCATGATATATTCTTACAATTGTGAGAAATAAAGCCAGAATTCAATATAAACTCATAATTCAGGCTTTCTTTCTCAGAAATGGATAACATAAACTCACAATTGTGAGAAATTAAGCCAGAATTCAATATTAACTAATAATTCAGGCTTTCTTTCTCAGAAATGGATAACATAAACTCACAATTGTGAGAAATAAAGCCAGAATTGCAATATAAACTAATAATTCTGGCTTTCTTTCTCAAAAATGAATGATATAAACTCACAATTGTCAGAAATAAAGCCAGAATTGCAATATAAACTCATAATTCAGGCTTTTTTTTCTCAGAAATGGGTGATATATACTCACAATTGTGAGAAATAAAGCCAGAAGTGCAATATAAACTCACAATTCAAGCTTTCTTTATCAGAAATGGGTGATATATACTCACAATTGTGAGAAATTAAGCCAGAATTGCAATATAAACTCATAATTCAGGCTTTCTTTCTCAGAAATGGATGATATAAACCCACAATTGTGAGCAATAAAGCCAGAATTGCAATTTAAACTCATATTTCAGGCTTTCTTTCTCAAAAATGAATGATATAAACATACAAATGTGAGCATTAAAGCCAGAATTGCAATATAAACTCATAATTAAGGCTTTCTTTCTCAAAAATGGATGATATAAACTTACAATTGTGAGCATTAAAGCCAGAATTGCAATATAAACTCATAATTCAGGCTTTCTTTCTCAGAAATGGGTGATATATACTCATAATTGTGAGAAATGAAGCCAGAATTGCAATATGAACTCATAAATCTGGCTTTCTTTCTCAAAAATTAATCATATAAACTTACAATTGTGACAATTAAAGCGAGAATTGCAATATAAACTAATAATTAAGGCTTTCTTTCTCAAAAATGGATGATATAAACTTACAATTGTCAGCATTAAAGCCAGATTTGCAATATAAACTCATAATTAAGGCTTTCTTTCTCAAAAATGGATGATATAAACTTAAAATTGTGAGCATTAAAGCCAGAATTGCAATATAAACTCATAATTCAGGCTTTCTTTCTCAAAAAAAAAATTGATGATATATACTCACATTTGTGTGAAAAAAAAAGCCAGAATTGCAATAAAAACTCATAATTCAGGCTTTCTTTCTCAAAAAATTGATGATATATACTCACATTTGTGAGAAATAAAGCCAGAATTGCAATATGAACTCATAATTCAGGCTTTCTTTCTCAGAAATGGGTGATATATACTCACAATTGTGAGAAATTAAGCCAGAATTGCAATTTAAACTCATATTTCAGGCTTTCTTTCTCCATAAACTCACAATTGTGAGAAATAAAGCCAGAATTGCAATATAAACTAATAATTCAGGCTTTCTTTCTCAGAAATGGGTGATATATACTCACAATTGTGAGAAATTAAGCCAGAATTGCAATTTAAACTCATATTTCAGGCTTTATTTCTCAAAAATGCATGATATATTCTTACAATTGTGAGAAATAAAGCCAGAATTCAATATAAACTCATAATTCAGGCTTTCTTTCTCAGAAATGGATAACATAAACTCACAATTGTGAGAAATAAAGCCAGAATTCAATATTAACTAATAATTCTGGCTTTCTTTCTCAAAAATGAATGATATAAACTCACAATTGTCAGAAATAAAGCCAGAATTGCAATATAAACTCATAATTCAGGCTTTTTTTTCTCAGAAATGGGTGATATATACTCACAATTGTGAGAAATTAAGCCAGAATTGCAATTTAAACTCATATTTCAGGCTTTCTTTCTCAAAAATGGATGATATAAACTTAAAATTGTGAGCACTAAAGCCAAAATTGCAATATAAACTCATAATTCAGGCTTTCTTTCTCAAAAAATTGATGATATATACTCACATTTGTGAGAAATAAAGCCAGAATTGCAATATGAACTCATAATTCAGGCTTTCTTTCTCAGAAATGGGTGATATATACTCACAATTTTGAGAAATTAAGCCAGAATGGCAATATAAACTCATAATTCAGGCTTTCTTTCTCAGAAATGGGTGATATATACTCACAATTGTGAGAAATTAAGCCAGAATTGCAATTTAAACTCATATTTCAGGCTTTCTTTCTCCATAAACTCACAATTGTGAGAAATAAAGCCAGAATTGCAATATAAACTAATAATTCAGGCTTTCTTTCTCAAAAATGGATGATATATACTCACAATTGTGAGAAATAAAGCCAGAAGTGCAATATAAACTCACAATTCAAGCTTTCTTTATCAGAAATGGGTGATATATACTCACAATTGTGAGAAATTAAGCCAGAATTGCAATATAAACTCATAATTCAGGCTTTCTTTCTCAGAAATGGATGATATAAACCCACAATTGTGAGCAATAAAGCCAGAATTGCAATTTAAACTCATATTTCAGGCTTTCTTTCTCAAAAATGAATGATATAAACATACAAATGTGAGCATTAAAGCCAGAATTGCAATGTAAACTCATAATTAAGGCTTTCTTTCTCAAAAATGGATGATATAAACTTACAATTGTGAGCACTAAAGCCAGAATTGCAATATAAACTCATAATTCAGGCTTTCTTTCTCAGAAATGGGTGATATATACTCATAATTGTGAGAAATGAAGCCAGAATTGCAATATGAACTCATAATTCTGGCTTTCTTTCTCAAAAATTAATCATATAAACTTACAATTGTGACAATTAAAGCGAGAATTGCAAGATAAACTAATAATTAAGGCTTTCTTTCTCAAAAATGGATGATATAAACTTACAATTGTCAGCATTAAAGCCAGAATTGCAATATAAACTCATAATTAAGGCTTTCTTTCTCAAAAATGGATGATATAAACTTAAAATTGTGAGTATTAAAGCCAGAATTGCAATATAAACTCATAATTCAGGCTTTCTTTCTCAAAAAAAAAATTGATGATATATACTCACATTTGTGTGAAAAAAAAAGCCAGAATTGCAATAAAAACTCATAATTCAGGCTTTCTTTCTCAAAAAATTGATGATATATACTCACATTTGTGAGAAATAAAGCCAGAATTGCAATATGAACTCATAATTCAGGCTTTCTTTCTCAGAAATGGGTGATATATACTCACAATTGTGAGAAATTAAGCCAGAATTGCAATTTAAACTCATATTTCAGGCTTTCTTTCTCCATAAACTCACAATTGTGAGAAATAAAGCCAGAATTGCAATATAAACTAATAATTCAGGCTTTCTTTCTCAGAAATGGGTGATATATACTCACAATTGTGAGAAATTAAGCCAGAATTGCAATATAAACTCATAATTCAGGCTTTCTTTCTCAGAAATGGATAACATAAACTCACAATTGTGAGAAATAAAGCCAGAATTCAATATTAACTAATAATTCAGGCTTTCTTTCTCAGAAATGGATAACATAAACTCACAATTGTGAGAAATAAAGCCAGAATTGCAATATAAACTAATAATTCAGGCTTTCTTTCTCAGAAATGGGTGATATATACTCACACTTGTGAGAAATTAAGCCAGAATTGCAATTTAAACTCATATTTCAGGCTTTCTTTCTCCATAAACTCACAATTGTGAGAAATTAAGCCAGAATTGCAATTTAAACTCATATTTCAGGCTTTCTTTCTCAAAAATGCATGATATATTCTCACAATTGTGAGAAATAAAGCCAGAATTGCAATATAAACTCACAATTCAGGCTTTCTTTCTCAGAAATGGGTGATATTTACTCACAATTGTGAGAAATAAAGCCAGAATTGCAATATAAACTCATAATTCAGGCTTTCTTTCTCAAAAATGCATGATATATTCTCACAATTGTGAGAAATAAAGCCAGAATTGCAAAATAAACTCATAATTCAGGCTTTCTTTCTCAGAAATGGGTGATATATACTCACAATTGTGAGAAATAAAGCCAGAATTGCAAAATAAACTCATAATTCAGGCTTTCTTTCTCAGAAATGGGTGATATATACTCACAATTGTGAGAAATAAAGCTAGAATTGCAATATAAACTCATAATTCAGGCTTTTTGTTTCTCAAAAATGGATAACATAAACTCACAATTGTGAGAAATAAAGCCAGAATTCAATATTAACTCATAATTCAGGCTTTCTTTCTCAGAAATGGCTAACATAAACTCACAATTGTGAGAAATAATGCCAGAATTGCAATATCAACTCATAATTCAGGCTTTCTTTGTCAGAAATGGGTGATATATACTCACAATTGTGAGAAATTAAGCCAGAATTGCAATTTAAACTAATATTTCAGGCTTTCTTTCTCCATAAACTCACAATTGTGAGAAATTAAGCCAGAATTGCAATTTAAACTCATATTTCAGGCTTTCTTTCTCAAAAATGCATAATATATTCTCACAGTTGTGAGAAATAAAGCCATAATTGCAATATAAACTCACAATTCAGGCTATCTTTCTCAGAAATGGGTGATATATACTCACAATTGTGAGAAATAAAGCCAGAATTGCAATATAAACTCATAATTCAGGCTTTCTTTCTCAAAAATTAATGATATAAACTTACAATTGTGAGCATTAAAGCGAGAATTGCAATATAAACTCATAATTAAGGCTTTCTTTCTCAAAAATGGATGATATAAACTTACAATTGTGAGCATTAAAGCGAGAATTGCAATATGAACTCATAATTCAGGCTTTCTTTCTCAAAAATGAATGATATAAACTTACAATTGTGAGCATTAAAGCGAGAATTGCAATATAAACTCATAATTCAGGCTTTCTTTCTCAAAAATGGATAACATAAACTCACAATTGTGAGAAATAAAGCCAGAATTGCAATATAAACTCACAATTCAAGCTTTCTTTATCAGAAATGGGTGATATATACTCACAGTTGTGAGAAATAAAGCCAGAATTGCAATATAAACTCACAATTCAAGCTTTCTTTATCAGAAATGGGTGATATATACTCACAGTTGTGAGAAATTAAGCCAGAATTGCAGTATAAACTCATTATTCAGGCTTTCTTTCTCAGAAATGGATGATATATACTCACAATTGTGAGAAATAAAGCCAGAATTGCAATTTAAACTCATATTTCAGGCTTTCTTTCTCAAAAATGCATGATATATTCTTACAATTGTGAGAAATAAAGCCAGAATTCAATATAAACTCATAATTCAGGCTTTCTTTCTCAGAAATGGATAACATAAACTCACAATTGTGAGAAATAAAGCCAGAATTCAATATTAACTAATAATTCAGGCTTTCTTTCTCAGAAATGGATAACATAAACTCACAATTGTGAGAAATAAAGCCAGAATTGCAATATAAACTAATAATTCTGGCTTTCTTTCTCAAAAATGAATGATATAAACTCACAATTGTCAGAAATAAAGCCAGAATTGCAATATAAACTCATAATTCAGGCTTTTTTTTCTCAGAAATGGGTGATATATACTCACAATTGTGAGAAATTAAGCCAGAATTGCAATTTAAACTCATATTTCAGGCTTTCTTTCTCAAAAATGGATGATATAAACTTAAAATTGTGAGCATTAAAGCCAAAATTGCAATATAAACTCATAATTCAGGCTTTCTTTCTCAAAAAATTGATGATATATACTCACATTTGTGAGAAATAAAGCCAGAATTGCAATATGAACTCATAATTCAGGCTTTCTTTCTCAGAAATGGGTGATATATACTCACAATTTTGAGAAATTAAGCCAGAATGGCAATATAAACTCATAATTCAGGCTTTCTTTCTCAGAAATGGGTGATATATACTCACAATTGTGAGAAATTAAGCCAGAATTGCAATTTAAACTCAAATTTCAGGCTTTCTTTCTCCATAAACTCACAATTGTGAGAAATAAAGCCAGAATTGCAATATAAACTAATAATTCAGGCTTTCTTTCTCAAAAATGGATGATATATACTCACAATTGTGAGAAATAAAGCCAGAAGTGCAATATAAACTCACAATTCAAGCTTTCTTTATCAGAAATGGGTGATATATACTCACAATTGTGAGAAATTAAGCCAGAATTGCAATATAAACTCATAATTCAGGCTTTCTTTCTCAGAAATGGATGATATAAACCCACAATTGTGAGCAATAAAGCCAGAATTGCAATTTAAACTCATATTTCAGGCTTTCTTTCTCAAAAATGAATGATATAAACATACAAATGTGAGCATTAAAGCCAGAATTGCAATATAAACTCATAATTAAGGCTTTCTTTCTCAAAAATGGATGATATAAACTCACAATTGTGAGAAATAAAGCCAGAATTGCAATATAAACTAATAATTCAGGCTTTCTTTCTCAGAAATGAATGATATATACTCACAATTGTCAGAAATAAAGCCAGAATTGCAATATAAACTCATAATTCAGGCTTTTTTTTCTCAGAAATGGGTGATATATACTCACAATTGTGAGAAATTAAGCCAGAATTGCAATTTAAACTCATATTTCAGGCTTTCTTTCTCAAAAATGGATGATATAAACTTAAAATTGTGAGCATTAAAGCCAGAATTGCAATATAAACTCATAATTCAGGCTTTCTTTCTCAAAAAATTGATGATATATACTCACATTTGTGAGAAATAAAGCCAGAATTGCAATATGAACTCATAATTCAGGCTTTCTTTCTCAGAAATGGGTGATATATACTCACAATTTTGAGAAATTAAGCCAGAATGGCAATATAAACTCATAATTCAGGCTTTCTTTCTCAGAAATGGGTGATATATACTCACAATTGTGAGAAATTAAGCCAGAATTGCAATTTAAACTCATATTTCAGGCTTTCTTTCTCCATAAACTCACAATTGTGAGAAATAAAGCCAGAATTGCAATATAAACTAATAATTCAGGCTTTCTTTCTCAAAAATGGATGATATATACTCACAATTGTGAGAAATAAAGCCAGAAGTGCAATATAAACTCACAATTCAAGCTTTCTTTATCAGAAATGGGTGATATATACTCACAATTGTGAGAAATTAAGCCAGAATTGCAATATAAACTCATAATTCAGGCTTTCTTTTTTCAGAAATGGATGATATAAACCCACAATTGTGAGCAATAAAGCCAGAATTGCAATTTAAACTCATATTTCAGGCTTTCTTTCTCAAAAATGAATGATATAAACATACAAATGTGAGCATTAAAGCCAGAATTGCAATATAAACTCATATTTAAGGCTTGCTTTCTCAAAAATGGATGATATAAACTTACAATTGTGAGCATTAAAGCCAGAATTGCAATATAAACTCATAATTCAGGCTTTCTTTCTCAGAAATGGGTGATATATACTCATAATTGTGAGAAATGAAGCCAGAATTGCAATATGAACTCATAATTCTGGCTTTCTTTCTCAAAAATTAATCATATAAACTTACAATTGTGACAATTAAAGCGAGAATTGCAATATAAACTAATAATTAAGGCTTTCTTTCTCAAAAATGGATGATATAAACTTACAATTGTCAGCATTAAAGCCAGAATTGCAATATAAACTCATAATTAAGGCTTTCTTTCTCAAAAATGGATGATATAAACTTAAAATTGTGAGCATTAAAGCCAGAATTGCAATATAAACTCATAATTCAGGCTTTCTTTCTCAGAAATGGATAACATAAACTCACAATTGTGAGAAATAAAGCCAGAATTCAATATTAACTAATAATTCAGGCTTTCTTTCTCAGAAATGGATAACATAAACTCACAATTGTGAGAAATAAAGCCAGAATTGCAATATAAACTAATAATTCTGGCTTTCTTTCTCAAAAATGAATGATATAAACTCACAATTGTCAGAAATAAAGCCAGAATTGCAATATAAACTCATAATTCAGGCTTTTTTTTCTCAGAAATGGGTGATATATACTCACAATTGTGAGAAATTAAGCCAGAATTGCAATTTAAACTCATATTTCAGGCTTTCTTTCTCAAAAATGGATGATATAAACTTAAAATTGTGAGCATTAAAGCCAAAATTGCAATATAAACTCATAATTCAGGCTTTCTTTCTCAAAAATGGATGATATAAACTTAAAATTGTGAGCATTAAAGCCAAAATTGCAATATAAACTCATAATTCAGGCTTTCTTTCTCAAAAAATTGATGATATATACTCACATTTGTGAGAAATAAAGCCAGAATTGCAATATGAACTCATAATTCAGGCTTTCTTTCTCAGAAATGGGTGATATATACTCACAATTTTGAGAAATTAAGCCAGAATGGCAATATAAACTCATAATTCAGGCTTTCTTTCTCAGAAATGGGTGATATATACTCACAATTGTGAGAAATTAAGCCAGAATTGCAATTTAAACTCATATTTCAGGCTTTCTTTCTCCATAAACTCACAATTGTGAGAAATAAAGCCAGAATTGCAATATAAACTAATAATTCAGGCTTTCTTTCTCAAAAATGGATGATATATACTCACAATTGTGAGAAATAAAGCCAGAAGTGCAATATAAACTCACAATTCAAGCTTTCTTTATCAGAAATGGGTGATATATACTCACAATTGTGAGAAATTAAGCCAGAATTGCAATATAAACTCATAATTCAGGCTTTCTTTCTCAGAAATGGATGATATAAACCCACAATTGTGAGCAATAAAGCCAGAATTGCAATTTAAACTCATATTTCAGGCTTTCTTTCTCAAAAATGAATGATATAAACATACAAATGTGAGCATTAAAGCCAGAATTGCAATATAAACTCATAATTAAGGCTTTCTTTCTCAAAAATGGATGATATAAACTCACAATTGTGAGAAATAAAGCCAGAATTGCAATATAAACTAATAATTCAGGCTTTCTTTCTCAGAAATGAATGATATATACTCACAATTGTCAGAAATAAAGCCAGAATTGCAATATAAACTCATAATTCAGGCTTTTTTTTCTCAGAAATGGGTGATATATACTCACAATTGTGAGAAATTAAGCCAGAATTGCAATTTAAACTCATATTTCAGGCTTTCTTTCTCAAAAATGGATGATATAAACTTAAAATTGTGAGCATTAAAGCCAGAATTGCAATATAAACTCATAATTCAGGCTTTCTTTCTCAAAAAATTGATGATATATACTCACATTTGTGAGAAATAAAGCCAGAATTGCAATATGAACTCATAATTCAGGCTTTCTTTCTCAGAAATGGGTGATATATACTCACAATTTTGAGAAATTAAGCCAGAATGGCAATATAAACTCATAATTCAGGCTTTCTTTCTCAGAAATGGGTGATATATACTCACAATTGTGAGAAATTAAGCCAAAATTGCAATTTAAACTCATATTTCAGGCTTTCTTTCTCCATAAACTCACAATTGTGAGAAATAAAGCCAGAATTGCAATATAAACTAATAATTCAGGCTTTCTTTCTCAAAAATGGATGATATATACTCACAATTGTGAGAAATAAAGCCAGAAGTGCAATATAAACTCACAATTCAAGCTTTCTTTATCAGAAATGGGTGATATATACTCACAATTGTGAGAAATTAAGCCAGAATTGCAATATAAACTCATAATTCAGGCTTTCTTTTTTCAGAAATGGATGATATAAACCCACAATTGTGAGCAATAAAGCCAGAATTGCAATTTAAACTCATATTTCAGGCTTTCTTTCTCAAAAATGAATGATATAAACATACAAATGTGAGCATTAAAGCCAGAATTGCAATATAAACTCATATTTAAGGCTTGCTTTCTCAAAAATGGATGATATAAACTTACAATTGTGAGCATTAAAGCCAGAATTGCAATATAAACTCATAATTCAGGCTTTCTTTCTCAGAAATGGGTGATATATACTCATAATTGTGAGAAATGAAGCCAGAATTGCAATATGAACTCATAATTCTGGCTTTCTTTCTCAAAAATTAATCATATAAACTTACAATTGTGACAATTAAAGCGAGAATTGCAATATAAACTAATAATTAAGGCTTTCTTTCTCAAAAATGGATGATATAAACTTACAATTGTCAGCATTAAAGCCAGAATTGCAATATAAACTCATAATTAAGGCTTTCTTTCTCAAAAATGGATGATATAAACTTAAAATTGTGAGCATTAAAGCCAGAATTGCAATATAAACTCATAATTCAGGCTTTCTTTCTCAAAAAAAAAATTGATGATATATACTCACATTTGTGTGAAAAAAAAAAGCCAGAATTGCAATAAAAACTCATAATTCAGGCTTTCTTTCTCAAAAAATTGATGATATATACTCACATTTGTGAGAAATAAAGCCAGAATTGCAATATGAACTCATAATTCAGGCTTTCTTTCTCAGAAATGGGTGATATATACTCACAATTGTGAGAAATTAAGCCAGAATTGCAATTTAAACTCATATTTCAGGCTTTCTTTCTCCATAAACTCACAATTGTGAGAAATAAAGCCAGAATTGCAATATAAACTAATAATTCAGGCTTTCTTTCTCAGAAATGGGTGATATATACTCACAATTGTGAGAAATTAAGCCAGAATTGCAATATAAACTCATAATTCAGGCTTTCTTTCTCAGAAATGGATAACATAAACTCACAATTGTGAGAAATAAAGCCAGAATTCAATATTAACTAATAATTCAGGCTTTCTTTCTCAGAAATGGATAACATAAACTCACAATTGTGAGAAATAAAGCCAGAATTGCAATATAAACTAATAATTCAGGCTTTCTTTCTCAAAAATGAATGATATAAACTCACAATTGTGAGAAATAAAGCCAGAATGGCAATATAAACTCATAATTCAGGCTTTCTTTCTCAGAAATGGGTGATATATACTCACAATTGTGAGAAATTAAGCCAGAATTGCAATTTAAACTCATATTTCAGGCTTTCTTTCTCCATAAACTCACAATTGTGAGAAATTAAGCCAGAATTGCAATTTAAACTCATATTTCAGGCTTTCTTTCTCAAAAATGCATGATATATTCTCACAATTGTGAGAAATAAAGCCAGAATTGCAATATAAACTCACAATTCAGGCTTTCTTTCTCAGAAATGAGTGATATTTACTCACAATTGTGAGAAATAAAGCCAGAATTGCAATATAAACTCATAATTCAGGCTTTCTTTCTCAAAAATGCATGATATATTCTCACAATTGTGAGAAATAAAGCCAGAATTGCAAAATAAACTCATAATTCAGGCTTTCTTTCTCAGAAATGGGTGATATATACTCACAATTGTGAGAAATTAAGCCAGAATTGCAATTTAAACTCATATTTCAGGCTTTCTTTCTCAGAAATGGGTGATATATACTCACAATTGTGAGAAATAAAGCTAGAATTGCAATATAAACTCATAATTCAGGCTTTTTGTTTCTCAAAAATGGATAACATAAACTCACAATTGTGAGAAATAAAGCCAGAATTCAATATTAACTCATAATTCAGGCTTTCTTTCTCAGAAATGGCTAACATAAACTCACAATTGTGAGAAATAATGCCAGAATTGCAATATCAACTCATAATTCAGGCTTTCTTTGTCAGAAATGGGTGATATATACTCACAATTGTGAGAAATTAAGCCAGAATTGCAATTTAATCTCATATTTCAGGCTTTCTTTCTCCATAAACTCACAATTGTGAGAAATTAAGCCAGAATTGCAATTTAAACTCACAATTCAGGCTTTCTTTCTCAGAAATGGGTGATATATACTCACAATTGTGAGAAATAAAGCCAGAATTGCAATATAAACTAATAATTCAGGCTTTTTTTCTCAGAAATGGGTGATATATACTCACAATTGTGAGAAATTAAGCCAGAATTGCAATTTAAACTCATATTTCAGGCTTTCTTTCTCAAAAATGCATGATATATTCTTACAATTGTGAGAAATAAAGCCAGAATTCAATATAAACTCATAATTCAGGCTTTCTTTCTCAGAAATGGATAACATAAACTCACAATTGTGAGAAATAAAGCCAGAATTCAATATTAACTAATAATTCAGGCTTTCTTTCTCAGAAATGGATAACATAAACTCACAATTGTGAGAAATAAAGCCAGAATTGCAATATAAACTAATAATTCTGGCGTTCTTTCTCAAAAATGAATGATATAAACTCACAATTGTCAGAAATAAAGCCAGAATTGCAATATAAACTCATAATTCAGGCTTTTTTTTCTCAGAAATGGGTGATATATACTCACAATTGTGAGAAATTAAGCCAGAATTGCAATTTAAACTCATATTTCAGGCTTTCTTTCTCAAAAATGGATGATATAAACTTAAAATTGTGAGCATTAAAGCCAAAATTACAATATAAACTCATAATTCAGGCTTTCTTTCTCAAAAAATTGATGATATATACTCACATTTGTGAGAAATAAAGCCAGAATTGCAATATGAACTCATAATTCAGGCTTTCTTTCTCAGAAATGAGTGATATATACTCACAATTTTGAGAAATTAAGCCAGAATGGCAATATAAACTCATAATTCAGGCTTTCTTTCTCAGAAATGGGTGATATATACTCACAATTGTGAGAAATTAAGCCAGAATTGCAATTTAAACTCATATTTCAGGCTTTCTTTCTCCATAAACTCACAATTGTGAGAAATAAAGCCAGAATTGCAATATAAACTAATAATTCAGGCTTTCTTTCTCAAAAATGGATGATATATACTCACAATTGTGAGAAATAAAGCCAGAAGTGCAATATAAACTCACAATTTAAGCTTTCTTTATCAGAAATGGGTGATATATACTCACAATTGTGAGAAATTAAGCCAGAATTGCAATATAAACTCATAATTCAGGCTTTCTTTCTCAGAAATGGATGATATAAACCCACAATTGTGAGCAATAAAGCCAGAATTGCAATTTAAACTCATATTTCAGGCTTTCTTTCTCAAAAATGAATGATATAAACATACAAATGTGAGCATTAAAGCCAGAATTGCAATATAAACTCATAATTAAGGCTTTCTTTCTCAAAAATGGATGATATAAACTTACAATTGTGAGCATTAAAGCCAGAATTGCAATATAAACTCATAATTCAGGCTTTCTTTCTCAGAAATGGGTGATATATACTCATAATTGTGAGAAATGAAGCCAGAATTGCAATATGAACTCATAATTCTGGCTTTCTTTCTCAAAAATTAATCATATAAACTTACAATTGTGACAATTAAAGCGAGAATTGCAATATAAACTAATAATTAAGGCTTTCTTTCTCAAAAATGGATGATATAAACTTAAAATTGTGAGCATTAAAGCCAGAATTGCAATATAAACTCATAATTCAGGCTTTCTTTCTCAAAAAAAAAATTGATGATATATACTCACATTTGTGTGAAAAAAAAAGCCAGAATTGCAATAAAAACTCATAATTCAGGCTTTCTTTCTCAAAAAATTGATGATATATACTCACATTTGTGAGAAATAAAGCCAGAATTGCAATATGAACTCATAATTCAGGCTTTCTTTCTCAGAAATGGGTGATATATACTCACAATTGTGAGAAATTAAGCCAGAATTGCAATTTAAACTCATATTTCAGGCTTTCTTTCTCCATAAACTCACAATTGTGAGAAATAAAGCCAGAATTGCAATATAAACTAATAATTCAGGCTTTCTTTCTCAGAAATGGGTGATATATACTCACAATTGTGAGAAATTAAGCCAGAATTGCAATTTAAACTCATATTTCAGGCTTTCTTTCTCAAAAATGCATGATATATTCTTACAATTGTGAGAAATAAAGCCAGAATTCAATATAAACTCATAATTCAGGCTTTCTTTCTCAGAAATGGATAACATAAACTCACAATTGTGAGAAATAAAGCCAGAATTCAATATTAACTAATAATTCAGGCTTTCTTTCTCAGAAATGGATAACATAAACTCACAATTGTGAGAAATAAAGCCAGAATTGCAATATAAACTAATAATTCTGGCTTTCTTTCTCAAAAATGAATGATATAAACTCACAATTGTCAGAAATAAAGCCAGAATTGCAATATAAACTCATAATTCAGGCTTTTTTTTCTCAGAAATGGGTGATATATACTCACAATTGTGAGAAATTAAGCCAGAATTGCAATTTAAACTCATATTTCAGGCTTTCTTTCTCAAAAATGGATGATATAAACTTAAAATTGTGAGCATTAAAGCCAAAATTGCAATATAAACTCATAATTCAGGCTTTCTTTCTCAAAAAATTGATGATATATACTCACATTTGTGAGAAATAAAGCCAGAATTGCAATATGAACTCATAATTCAGGCTTTCTTTCTCAGAAATGGGTGATATATACTCACAATTTTGAGAAATTAAGCCAGAATGGCAATATAAACTCATAATTCAGGCTTTCTTTCTCAGAAATGGGTGATATATACTCACAATTGTGAGAAATTAAGCCAGAATTGCAATTTAAACTCATATTTCAGGCTTTCTTTCTCCATAAACTCACAATTGTGAGAAATAAAGCCAGAATTGCAATATAAACTAATAATTCAGGCTTTCTTTCTCAAAAATGGATGATATATACTCACAATTGTGAGAAATAAAGCCAGAAGTGCAATATAAACTCACAATTCAAGCTTTCTTTATCAGAAATGGGTGATATATACTCACAATTGTGAGAAATTAAGCCAGAATTGCAATATAAACTCATAATTCAGGCTTTCTTTCTCAGAAATGGATGATATAAACCCACAATTGTGAGCAATAAAGCCAGAATTGCAATTTAAACTCATATTTCAGGCTTTCTTTCTCAAAAATGAATGATATAAACATACAAATGTGAGCATTAAAGCCAGAATTGCAATATAAACTCATAATTAAGGCTTTCTTTCTCAAAAATGGATGATATAAACTTACAATTGTGAGCATTAAAGCCAGAATTGCAATATAAACTCATAATTCAGGCTTTCTTTCTCAGAAATGGGTGATATATACTCATAATTGTGAGAAATGAAGCCAGAATTGCAATATGAACTCATAATTCTGGCTTTCTTTCTCAAAAATTAATCATATAAACTTACAATTGTGACAATTAAAGCGAGAATTGCAATATAAACTAATAATTAAGGCTTTCTTTCTCAAAAATGGATGATATAAACTTACAATTGTCAGCATTAAAGCCAGAATTGCAATATAAACTCATAATTAAGGCTTTCTTTCTCAAAAATGGATGATATAAACTTAAAATTGTGAGCATTAAAGCCAGAATTGCAATATAAACTCATAATTCAGGCTTTCTTTCTCAAAAAAAAAATTGATGATATATACTCACATTTGTGTGAAAAAAAAAGCCAGAATTGCAATAAAAACTCATAATTCAGGCTTTCTTTCTCAAAAAATTGATGATATATACTCACATTTGTGAGAAATAAAGCCAGAATTGCAATATGAACTCATAATTCAGGCTTTCTTTCTCAGAAATGGGTGATATATACTCACAATTGTGAGAAATTAAGCCAGAATTGCAATTTAAACTCATATTTCAGGCTTTCTTTCTCCATAAACTCACAATTGTGAGAAATAAAGCCAGAATTGCAATATAAACTAATAATTCAGGCTTTCTTTCTCAGAAATGGGTGATATATACTCACAATTGTGAGAAATTAAGCCAGAATTGCAATTTAAACTCATATTTCAGGCTTTCTTTCTCAAAAATGCATGATATATTCTTACAATTGTGAGAAATAAAGCCAGAATTCAATATAAACTCATAATTCAGGCTTTCTTTCTCAGAAATGGATAACATAAACTCACAATTGTGAGAAATAAAGCCAGAATTCAATATTAACTAATAATTCAGGCTTTCTTTCTCAGAAATGGATAACATAAACTCACAATTGTGAGAAATAAAGCCAGAATTGCAATATAAACTAATAATTCTGGCTTTCTTTCTCAAAAATGAATGATATAAACTCACAATTGTCAGAAATAAAGCCAGAATTGCAATATAAACTCATAATTCAGGCTTTTTTTTCTCAGAAATGGGTGATATATACTCACAATTGTGAGAAATTAAGCCAGAATTGCAATTTAAACTCATATTTCAGGCTTTCTTTCTCACAAATGGATGATATAAACTTAAAATTGTGAGCATTAAAGCCAAAATTGCAATATAAACTCATAATTCAGGCTTTCTTTCTCAAAAAATTGATGATATATACTCACATTTGTGAGAAATAAAGCCAGAATTGCAATATGAACTCATAATTCAGGCTTTCTTTCTCAGAAATGGGTGATATATACTCACAATTTTGAGAAATTAAGCCAGAATGGCAATATAAACTCATAATTCAGGCTTTCTTTCTCAGAAATGGGTGATATATACTCACAATTGTGAGAAATTAAGCCAGAATTGCAATTTAAACTCATATTTCAGGCTTTCTTTCTCCATAAACTCACAATTGTGAGAAATAAAGCCAGAATTGCAATATAAACTAATAATTCAGGCTTTCTTTCTCAAAAATGGATGATATATACTCACAATTGTGAGAAATAAAGCCAGAAGTGCAATATAAACTCACAATTCAAGCTTTCTTTATCAGAAATGGGTGATATATACTCACAATTGTGAGAAATTAAGCCAGAATTGCAATATAAACTCATAATTCAGGCTTTCTTTCTCAGAAATGGATGATATAAACCCACAATTGTGAGCAATAAAGCCAGAATTGCAATTTAAACTCATATTTCAGGCTTTCTTTCTCAAAAATGAATGATATAAACATACAAATGTGAGCATTAAAGCCAGAATTGCAATATAAACTCATAATTAAGGCTTTCTTTCTCAAAAATGGATGATATAAACTTACAATTGTGAGCATTAAAGCCAGAATTGCAATATAAACTCATAATTCAGGCTTTCTTTCTCAGAAATGGGTGATATATACTCATAATTGTGAGAAATGAAGCCAGAATTGCAATATGAACTCATAATTCTGGCTTTCTTTCTCAAAAATTAATCATATAAACTTACAATTGTGACAATTAAAGCGAGAATTGCAATATAAACTAATAATTAAGGCTTTCTTTCTCAAAAATGGATGATATAAACTTACAATTGTCAGCATTAAAGCCAGAATTGCAATATAAACTCATAATTAAGGCTTTCTTTCTCAAAAATGGATGATATAAACTTAAAATTGTGAGCATTAAAGCCAGAATTGCAATATAAACTCATAATTCAGGCTTTCTTTCTCAAAAAAAAAATTGATGATATATACTCACATTTGTGTGAAAAAAAAAGCCAGAATTGCAATAAAAACTCATAATTCAGGCTTTCTTTCTCAAAAAATTGATGATATATACTCACATTTGTGAGAAATAAAGCCAGAATTGCAATATGAACTCATAATTCAGGCTTTCTTTCTCAGAAATGGGTGATATATACTCACAATTGTGAGAAATTAAGCCAGAATTGCAATTTAAACTCATATTTCAGGCTTTCTTTCTCCATAAACTCACAATTGTGAGAAATAAAGCCAGAATTGCAATATAAACTAATAATTCAGGCTTTCTTTCTCAGAAATGGGTGATATATACTCACAATTGTGAGAAATTAAGCCAGAATTGCAATTTAAACTCATATTTCAGGCTTTCTTTCTCAAAAATGCATGATATATTCTTACAATTGTGAGAAATAAAGCCAGAATTCAATATAAACTCATAATTCAGGCTTTCTTTCTCAGAAATGGATAACATAAACTCACAATTGTGAGAAATAAAGCCAGAATTCAATATTAACTAATAATTCAGGCTTTCTTTCTCAGAAATGGATAACATAAACTCACAATTGTGAGAAATAAAGCCAGAATTGCAATATAAACTAATAATTCTGGCTTTCTTTCTCAAAAATGAATGATATAAACTCACAATTGTCAGAAATAAAGCCAGAATTGCAATATAAACTCATAATTCAGGCTTTTTTTTCTCAGAAATGGGTGATATATACTCACAATTGTGAGAAATTAAGCCAGAATTGCAATTTAAACTCATATTTCAGGCTTTCTTTCTCACAAATGGATGATATAAACTTAAAATTGTGAGCATTAAAGCCAAAATTGCAATATAAACTCATAATTCAGGCTTTCTTTCTCAAAAAATTGATGATATATACTCACATTTGTGAGAAATAAAGCCAGAATTGCAATATGAACTCATAATTCAGGCTTTCTTTCTCAGAAATGGGTGATATATACTCACAATTTTGAGAAATTAAGCCAGAATGGCAATATAAACTCATAATTCAGGCTTTCTTTCTCAGAAATGGGTGATATATACTCACAATTGTGAGAAATTAAGCCAGAATTGCAATTTAAACTCATATTTCAGGCTTTCTTTCTCCATAAACTCACAATTGTGAGAAATAAAGCCAGAATTGCAATATAAACTAATAATTCAGGCTTTCTTTCTCAAAAATGGATGATATATACTCACAATTGTGAGAAATAAAGCCAGAAGTGCAATATAAACTCACAATTCAAGCTTTCTTTATCAGAAATGGGTGATATATACTCACAATTGTGAGAAATTAAGCCAGAATTGCAATATAAACTCATAATTCAGGCTTTCTTTCTCAGAAATGGATGATATAAACCCACAATTGTGAGCAATAAAGCCAGAATTGCAATTTAAACTCATATTTCAGGCTTTCTTTCTCAAAAATGAATGATATAAACATACAAATGTGAGCATTAAAGCCAGAATTGCAATATAAACTCATAATTAAGGCTTTCTTTCTCAAAAATGGATGATATAAACTTACAATTGTGAGCATTAAAGCCAGAATTGCAATATAAACTCATAATTCAGGCTTTCTTTCTCAGAAATGGGTGATATATACTCATAATTGTGAGAAATGAAGCCAGAATTGCAATATGAACTCATAATTCTGGCTTTCTTTCTCAAAAATTAATCATATAAACTTACAATTGTGACAATTAAAGCGAGAATTGCAATATAAACTAATAATTAAGGCTTTCTTTCTCAAAAATGGATGATATAAACTTACAATTGTCAGCATTAAAGCCAGATTTGCAATATAAACTCATAATTAAGGCTTTCTTTCTCAAAAATGGATGATATAAACTTAAAATTGTGAGCATTAAAGCCAGAATTGCAATATAAACTCATAATTCAGGCTTTCTTTCTCAAAAAAAAAATTGATGATATATACTCACATTTGTGTGAAAAAAAAAGCCAGAATTGCAATAAAAACTCATAATTCAGGCTTTCTTTCTCAAAAAATTGATGATATATACTCACATTTGTGAGAAATAAAGCCAGAATTGCAATATGAACTCATAATTCAGGCTTTCTTTCTCAGAAATGGGTGATATATACTCACAATTGTGAGAAATTAAGCCAGAATTGCAATTTAAACTCATATTTCAGGCTTTCTTTCTCCATAAACTCACAATTGTGAGAAATAAAGCCAGAATTGCAATATAAACTAATAATTCAGGCTTTCTTTCTCAGAAATGGGTGATATATACTCACAATTGTGAGAAATTAAGCCAGAATTGCAATTTAAACTCATATTTCAGGCTTTCTTTCTCAAAAATGCATGATATATTCTTACAATTGTGAGAAATAAAGCCAGAATTCAATATAAACTCATAATTCAGGCTTTCTTTCTCAGAAATGGATAACATAAACTCACAATTGTGAGAAATAAAGCCAGAATTCAATATTAACTAATAATTCAGGCTTTCTTTCTCAGAAATGGATAACATAAACTCACAATTGTGAGAAATAAAGCCAGAATTGCAATATAAACTAATAATTCTGGCTTTCTTTCTCAAAAATGAATGATATAAACTCACAATTGTGAGCATTAAAGCCAGAATTGCAATATAAACTCATAATTCAGGCTTTCTTTCTCAGAAATGGGTGATATATACTCACAATTGTGAGAAATTAAGCCAGAATTGCAATTTAAACTCATATTTCAGGCTTTCTTTCTCAAAAATGGATGATATAAACTTAAAATTGTGAGCATTAAAGCCAGAATTGCAATATAAACTCATAATTCAGGCTTTCTTTCTCAAAAATGGATAACATAAACTCACAATTGTGAGAAATAAAGCCAGAATTGCAATATAAACTCACAATTCAGGCTTTCTTTATCAGAAATGGGTGATATATACTCACAATTGTGAGAAATTAAGCCAGAATTGCAATATAAACTCATATTTCAGGCTTTCTTTCTCAAAAATGAATGATATAAACATACAAATGTGAGCATTAAAGCCAGAATTTCAATATAAACTCATAATTAAGGCTTTCATTCTCAAAAATGGATGATATAAACTTACAATTGTGAGCATTAAAGCCAGAATTGCAATTTAAACTCATAATTCAGGCTTTCTTTCTCAAAAATGGCTGATATAAACTTAAGATTGTGAGCATTAAAGCCAGAATTGCAATATTAACTCATAATTCAGGCTTTCTTTATCAGAAATTGGTGATATATACTCACAATTGTGAGAAATGAAGCCAGAATTGCAATATGAACTCATAATTCAGGCTTTCTTTCTCAAAAATTAATGATATAAACGTACAATTGTGAGCATTAAAGCGAGAATTGCAATATAAACTCATAATTAAGGCTTTCTTTCTCAAAAATGTATGATATAAACTTAAAATTGTGAGCATTAAAGCCAGAATTCAATATTAACTCATAATTCAGGCTTTCTTTCTCAGAAATTGGTGATATATACTCACAACTGTGAGAAATAAAGCCAGAATTCTATATTAACTCATAATTCTGGCTTTCTTTCTCAAAAATGGATGATATATAGTCACAATTGTGAGAAATAAAGCCAGAATTGCAATATAAACTAATAATTCAGGCTTTCTTTCTCAGAAATGAATGATATATACTCACAATTGTCAGAAATAAAGCCAGAATTGCAATATAAACTCATAATTCAGGCTTTTTTTTCCTCAGAAATGGGTGATATATACTCACAATTGTGAGAAATTAAGCCAGAATTGCAATTTAAACTCATATTTCAGGCTTTCTTTCTCAAAAATGGATGATATAAACTTAAAGTTGTGAGCATTAAAGCCAGAATTGCAATATAAACTCATAATTCAGGCTTTCTTTCTCAAAAAAAAAATTGATGATATATACTCACATTTGTGAGAAATAAAGCCAGAATTGCAATATGAACTCATAATTCAGGCTTTCTTTCTCAGAAATGGGTAATATATACTCACAATTGTGAGAAATTAAGCCAGAATGGCAATATAAACTCATAATTCAGGCTTTCTTTCTCAGAAATGGGTGATATATACTCACAATTGTGAGAAATTAAGCCAGAATTGCAATTTAAACTCATATTTCAGGCTTTCTTTCTCCATAAACTCACAATTGTGAGAAATAAAGCCAGAATTGCAATATAAACTAATAATTCAGGCTTTCTTTATCAGAAATGGGTGATATATACTCACAATTGTGAGAAATTTAGCCAGAATTGCAATTTAAACTCATATTTCAGGCTTTCTTTCTCAAAAATGCATGATATATTCTCACAATTGTGAGAAATAAAGCCAGAATTGCAATATAAACTCACAATTCAGGCTTTCTTTCTCAGAAATGGGTGATATATACTCACAATTGTGAGAAATAAAGCCAGAATTGCAATATAAACTAATAATTCAGGCTTTCTTTCTCAAAAATTAATCATATAAACTTACAATTGTGAGAAATAAAGCCAGAATGGCAATATAAACTAATAATTCAGGCTTTCTTTCTCAAAAATGAATGATATAAACTCACAATTGTCAGAAATAAAGCCAGAATTGCAATATAAACTCATAATTCAGGCTTTTTTTTCTCAGAAATGGGTGATATATACTCACAATTGTGAGAAATTAAGCCAGAATTGCAATTTAAACTCATATTTCAGGCTTTCTTTCTCAAAAATGGATGATATAAACTTAAAATTGTGAGCATTAAAGCCAGAATTGCAATATAAACTCATAATTCAGGCTTTCTTTCTCAAAAAATTGATGATATATACTCACATTTGTGAGAAATAAAGCCAGAATTGCAATATGAACTCATAATTCAGGCTTTCTTTCTCAGAAATGGGTGATATATACTCACAATTGTGAGAAATTAAGCCAGAATTGCAATTTAAACTCATATTTCAGGCTTTCTTTCTCCATAAACTCACAATTGTGAGAAATAAAGCCAGAATTGCAATATAAACTAATAATTCAGGCTTTCTTTCTCAAAAATGGATGATATATACTCACAATTGTGAGAAATAAAGCCAGAAGTGCAATATAAACTCACAATTTAAGCTTTCTTTATCAGAAATGGGTGATATATACTCACAATTGTGAGAAATTAAGCCAGAATTGCAATATAAACTCATAATTCAGGCTTTCTTTCTCAGAAATGGATGATATAAACCCACAATTGTGAGCAATAAAGCCAGAATTGCAATTTAAACTCATATTTCAGGCTTTCTTTCTCAAAAATGAATGATATAAACATACAAATGTGAGCATTAAAGCCAGAATTGCAATATAAACTCATAATTAAGGCTTTCTTTCTCAAAAATGGATGATATAAACTTACAATTGTGAGCATTAAAGCCAGAATTGCAATATAAACTCATAATTCAGGCTTTCTTTCTCAGAAATGGGTGATATATACTCATAATTGTGAGAAATGAAGCCAGAATTGCAATATGAACTCATAATTCTGGCTTTCTTTCTCAAAAATTAATCATATAAACTTACAATTGTGACAATTAAAGCGAGAATTGCAATATAAACTAATAATTAAGGCTTTCTTTCTCAAAAATGGATGATATAAACTTAAAATTGTGAGCATTAAAGCCAGAATTGCAATATAAACTCATAATTCAGGCTTTCTTTCTCAAAAAAAAAATTGATGATATATACTCACATTTGTGTGAAAAAAAAAGCCAGAATTGCAATAAAAACTCATAATTCAGGCTTTCTTTCTCAAAAAATTGATGATATATACTCACATTTGTGAGAAATAAAGCCAGAATTGCAATATGAACTCATAATTCAGGCTTTCTTTCTCAGAAATGGGTGATATATACTCACAATTGTGAGAAATTAAGCCAGAATTGCAATTTAAACTCATATTTCAGGCTTTCTTTCTCCATAAACTCACAATTGTGAGAAATAAAGCCAGAATTGCAATATAAACTAATAATTCAGGCTTTCTTTCTCAGAAATGGGTGATATATACTCACAATTGTGAGAAATTAAGCCAGAATTGCAATTTAAACTCATATTTCAGGCTTTCTTTCTCAAAAATGCATGATATATTCTTACAATTGTGAGAAATAAAGCCAGAATTCAATATAAACTCATAATTCAGGCTTTCTTTCTCAGAAATGGATAACATAAACTCACAATTGTGAGAAATAAAGCCAGAATTCAATATTAACTAATAATTCAGGCTTTCTTTCTCAGAAATGGATAACATAAACTCACAATTGTGAGAAATAAAGCCAGAATTGCAATATAAACTAATAATTCTGGCTTTCTTTCTCAAAAATGAATGATATAAACTCACAATTGTCAGAAATAAAGCCAGAATTGCAATATAAACTCATAATTCAGGCTTTTTTTTCTCAGAAATGGGTGATATATACTCACAATTGTGAGAAATTAAGCCAGAATTGCAATTTAAACTCATATTTCAGGCTTTCTTTCTCAAAAATGGATGATATAAACTTAAAATTGTGAGCATTAAAGCCAAAATTGCAATATAAACTCATAATTCAGGCTTTCTTTCTCAAAAAATTGATGATATATACTCACATTTGTGAGAAATAAAGCCAGAATTGCAATATGAACTCATAATTCAGGCTTTCTTTCTCAGAAATGGGTGATATATACTCACAATTTTGAGAAATTAAGCCAGAATGGCAATATAAACTCATAATTCAGGCTTTCTTTCTCAGAAATGGGTGATATATACTCACAATTGTGAGAAATTAAGCCAGAATTGCAATTTAAACTCATATTTCAGGCTTTCTTTCTCCATAAACTCACAATTGTGAGAAATAAAGCCAGAATTGCAATATAAACTAATAATTCAGGCTTTCTTTCTCAAAAATGGATGATATATACTCACAATTGTGAGAAATAAAGCCAGAAGTGCAATATAAACTCACAATTCAAGCTTTCTTTATCAGAAATGGGTGATATATACTCACAATTGTGAGAAATTAAGCCAGAATTGCAATATAAACTCATAATTCAGGCTTTCTTTCTCAGAAATGGATGATATAAACCCACAATTGTGAGCAATAAAGCCAGAATTGCAATTTAAACTCATATTTCAGGCTTTCTTTCTCAAAAATGAATGATATAAACATACAAATGTGAGCATTAAAGCCAGAATTGCAATATAAACTCATAATTAAGGCTTTCTTTCTCAAAAATGGATGATATAAACTTACAATTGTGAGCATTAAAGCCAGAATTGCAATATAAACTCATAATTCAGGCTTTCTTTCTCAGAAATGGGTGATATATACTCATAATTGTGAGAAATGAAGCCAGAATTGCAATATGAACTCATAATTCTGGCTTTCTTTCTCAAAAATTAATCATATAAACTTACAATTGTGACAATTAAAGCGAGAATTGCAATATAAACTAATAATTAAGGCTTTCTTTCTCAAAAATGGATGATATAAACTTACAATTGTCAGCATTAAAGCCAGAATTGCAATATAAACTCATAATTAAGGCTTTCTTTCTCAAAAATGGATGATATAAACTTAAAATTGTGAGCATTAAAGCCAGAATTGCAATATAAACTCATAATTCAGGCTTTCTTTCTCAAAAAAAAAATTGATGATATATACTCACATTTGTGTGAAAAAAAAAGCCAGAATTGCAATAAAAACTCATAATTCAGGCTTTCTTTCTCAAAAAATTGATGATATATACTCACATTTGTGAGAAATAAAGCCAGAATTGCAATATGAACTCATAATTCAGGCTTTCTTTCTCAGAAATGGGTGATATATACTCACAATTGTGAGAAATTAAGCCAGAATTGCAATTTAAACTCATATTTCAGGCTTTCTTTCTCCATAAACTCACAATTGTGAGAAATAAAGCCAGAATTGCAATATAAACTAATAATTCAGGCTTTCTTTCTCAGAAATGGGTGATATATACTCACAATTGTGAGAAATTAAGCCAGAATTGCAATTTAAACTCATATTTCAGGCTTTCTTTCTCAAAAATGCATGATATATTCTTACAATTGTGAGAAATAAAGCCAGAATTCAATATAAACTCATAATTCAGGCTTTCTTTCTCAGAAATGGATAACATAAACTCACAATTGTGAGAAATAAAGCCAGAATTCAATATTAACTAATAATTCAGGCTTTCTTTCTCAGAAATGGATAACATAAACTCACAATTGTGAGAAATAAAGCCAGAATTGCAATATAAACTAATAATTCTGGCTTTCTTTCTCAAAAATGAATGATATAAACTCACAATTGTCAGAAATAAAGCCAGAATTGCAATATAAACTCATAATTCAGGCTTTTTTTTCTCAGAAATGGGTGATATATACTCACAATTGTGAGAAATTAAGCCAGAATTGCAATTTAAACTCATATTTCAGGCTTTCTTTCTCACAAATGGATGATATAAACTTAAAATTGTGAGCATTAAAGCCAAAATTGCAATATAAACTCATAATTCAGGCTTTCTTTCTCAAAAAATTGATGATATATACTCACATTTGTGAGAAATAAAGCCAGAATTGCAATATGAACTCATAATTCAGGCTTTCTTTCTCAGAAATGGGTGATATATACTCACAATTTTGAGAAATTAAGCCAGAATGGCAATATAAACTCATAATTCAGGCTTTCTTTCTCAGAAATGGGTGATATATACTCACAATTGTGAGAAATTAAGCCAGAATTGCAATTTAAACTCATATTTCAGGCTTTCTTTCTCCATAAACTCACAATTGTGAGAAATAAAGCCAGAATTGCAATATAAACTAATAATTCAGGCTTTCTTTCTCAAAAATGGATGATATATACTCACAATTGTGAGAAATAAAGCCAGAAGTGCAATATAAACTCACAATTCAAGCTTTCTTTATCAGAAATGGGTGATATATACTCACAATTGTGAGAAATTAAGCCAGAATTGCAATATAAACTCATAATTCAGGCTTTCTTTCTCAGAAATGGATGATATAAACCCACAATTGTGAGCAATAAAGCCAGAATTGCAATTTAAACTCATATTTCAGGCTTTCTTTCTCAAAAATGAATGATATAAACATACAAATGTGAGCATTAAAGCCAGAATTGCAATATAAACTCATAATTAAGGCTTTCTTTCTCAAAAATGGATGATATAAACTTACAATTGTGAGCATTAAAGCCAGAATTGCAATATAAACTCATAATTCAGGCTTTCTTTCTCAGAAATGGGTGATATATACTCATAATTGTGAGAAATGAAGCCAGAATTGCAATATGAACTCATAATTCTGGCTTTCTTTCTCAAAAATTAATCATATAAACTTACAATTGTGACAATTAAAGCGAGAATTGCAATATAAACTAATAATTAAGGCTTTCTTTCTCAAAAATGGATGATATAAACTTACAATTGTCAGCATTAAAGCCAGATTTGCAATATAAACTCATAATTAAGGCTTTCTTTCTCAAAAATGGATGATATAAACTTAAAATTGTGAGCATTAAAGCCAGAATTGCAATATAAACTCATAATTCAGGCTTTCTTTCTCAAAAAAAAAATTGATGATATATACTCACATTTGTGTGAAAAAAAAAGCCAGAATTGCAATAAAAACTCATAATTCAGGCTTTCTTTCTCAAAAAATTGATGATATATACTCACATTTGTGAGAAATAAAGCCAGAATTGCAATATGAACTCATAATTCAGGCTTTCTTTCTCAGAAATGGGTGATATATACTCACAATTGTGAGAAATTAAGCCAGAATTGCAATTTAAACTCATATTTCAGGCTTTCTTTCTCCATAAACTCACAATTGTGAGAAATAAAGCCAGAATTGCAATATAAACTAATAATTCAGGCTTTCTTTCTCAGAAATGGGTGATATATACTCACAATTGTGAGAAATTAAGCCAGAATTGCAATTTAAACTCATATTTCAGGCTTTCTTTCTCAAAAATGCATGATATATTCTTACAATTGTGAGAAATAAAGCCAGAATTCAATATAAACTCATAATTCAGGCTTTCTTTCTCAGAAATGGATAACATAAACTCACAATTGTGAGAAATAAAGCCAGAATTCAATATTAACTAATAATTCAGGCTTTCTTTCTCAGAAATGGATAACATAAACTCACAATTGTGAGAAATAAAGCCAGAATTGCAATATAAACTAATAATTCTGGCTTTCTTTCTCAAAAATGAATGATATAAACTCACAATTGTGAGCATTAAAGCCAGAATTGCAATATAAACTCATAATTCAGGCTTTCTTTCTCAGAAATGGGTGATATATACTCACAATTGTGAGAAATTAAGCCAGAATTGCAATTTAAACTCATATTTCAGGCTTTCTTTCTCAAAAATGGATGATATAAACTTAAAATTGTGAGCATTAAAGCCAGAATTGCAATATAAACTCATAATTCAGGCTTTCTTTCTCAAAAATGGATAACATAAACTCACAATTGTGAGAAATAAAGCCAGAATTGCAATATAAACTCACAATTCAGGCTTTCTTTATCAGAAATGGGTGATATATACTCACAATTGTGAGAAATTAAGCCAGAATTGCAATATAAACTCATATTTCAGGCTTTCTTTCTCAAAAATGAATGATATAAACATACAAATGTGAGCATTAAAGCCAGAATTTCAATATAAACTCATAATTAAGGCTTTCATTCTCAAAAATGGATGATATAAACTTACAATTGTGAGCATTAAAGCCAGAATTGCAATTTAAACTCATAATTCAGGCTTTCTTTCTCAAAAATGGCTGATATAAACTTAAGATTGTGAGCATTAAAGCCAGAATTGCAATATTAACTCATAATTCAGGCTTTCTTTATCAGAAATTGGTGATATATACTCACAATTGTGAGAAATGAAGCCAGAATTGCAATATGAACTCATAATTCAGGCTTTCTTTCTCAAAAATTAATGATATAAACGTACAATTGTGAGCATTAAAGCGAGAATTGCAATATAAACTCATAATTAAGGCTTTCTTTCTCAAAAATGTATGATATAAACTTAAAATTGTGAGCATTAAAGCCAGAATTCAATATTAACTCATAATTCAGGCTTTCTTTCTCAGAAATTGGTGATATATACTCACAACTGTGAGAAATAAAGCCAGAATTCTATATTAACTCATAATTCTGGCTTTCTTTCTCAAAAATGGATGATATATAGTCACAATTGTGAGAAATAAAGCCAGAATTGCAATATAAACTAATAATTCAGGCTTTCTTTCTCAGAAATGAATGATATATACTCACAATTGTCAGAAATAAAGCCAGAATTGCAATATAAACTCATAATTCAGGCTTTTTTTTCCTCAGAAATGGGTGATATATACTCACAATTGTGAGAAATTAAGCCAGAATTGCAATTTAAACTCATATTTCAGGCTTTCTTTCTCAAAAATGGATGATATAAACTTAAAGTTGTGAGCATTAAAGCCAGAATTGCAATATAAACTCATAATTCAGGCTTTCTTTCTCAAAAAAAAAATTGATGATATATACTCACATTTGTGAGAAATAAAGCCAGAATTGCAATATGAACTCATAATTCAGGCTTTCTTTCTCAGAAATGGGTAATATATACTCACAATTGTGAGAAATTAAGCCAGAATGGCAATATAAACTCATAATTCAGGCTTTCTTTCTCAGAAATGGGTGATATATACTCACAATTGTGAGAAATTAAGCCAGAATTGCAATTTAAACTCATATTTCAGGCTTTCTTTCTCCATAAACTCACAATTGTGAGAAATAAAGCCAGAATTGCAATATAAACTAATAATTCAGGCTTTCTTTATCAGAAATGGGTGATATATACTCACAATTGTGAGAAATTTAGCCAGAATTGCAATTTAAACTCATATTTCAGGCTTTCTTTCTCAAAAATGCATGATATATTCTCACAATTGTGAGAAATAAAGCCAGAATTGCAATATAAACTCACAATTCAGGCTTTCTTTCTCAGAAATGGGTGATATATACTCACAATTGTGAGAAATAAAGCCAGAATTGCAATATAAACTAATAATTCAGGCTTTCTTTCTCAAAAATTAATCATATAAACTTACAATTGTGAGAAATAAAGCCAGAATGGCAATATAAACTAATAATTCAGGCTTTCTTTCTCAAAAATGAATGATATAAACTCACAATTGTCAGAAATAAAGCCAGAATTGCAATATAAACTCATAATTCAGGCTTTTTTTTCTCAGAAATGGGTGATATATACTCACAATTGTGAGAAATTAAGCCAGAATTGCAATTTAAACTCATATTTCAGGCTTTCTTTCTCAAAAATGGATGATATAAACTTAAAATTGTGAGCATTAAAGCCAGAATTGCAATATAAACTCATAATTCAGGCTTTCTTTCTCAAAAAATTGATGATATATACTCACATTTGTGAGAAATAAAGCCAGAATTGCAATATGAACTCATAATTCAGGCTTTCTTTCTCAGAAATGGGTGATATATACTCACAATTTTGAGAAATTAAGCCAGAATGGCAATATAAACTCATAATTCAGGCTTTCTTTCTCAGAAATAGGTGATATATACTCACAATTGTGAGAAATTAAGCCAGAATTGCAATTTAAACTCATATTTCAGGCTTTCTTTCTCCATAAACTCTCAATTGTGAGAAATAAAGCCAGAATTGCAATATAAACTAATAATTCAGGCTTTCTTTCTCAAAAATGGATGATATATACTCACAATTGTGAGAAATAAAGCCAGAAGTGCAATATAAACTCACAATTCAAGCTTTCTTTATCAGAAATGGGTGATATATACTCACAATTGTGAGAAATTAAGCCAGAATTGCAATATAAACTCATAATTCAGGCTTTCTTTCTCAGAAATGGATGATATAAACCCACAATTGTGAGCAATAAAGCCAGAATTGCAATTTAAACTCATATTTCAGGCTTTCTTTCTCAAAAATGAATGATATAAACATACAAATGTGAGCATTAAAGCCAGAATTGCAATATAAACTCATAATTAAGGTTTTCTTTCTCAAAAATGGATGATATAAACTTACAATTGTGAGCATTAAAGCCAGAATTGCAATATAAACTCATAATTCAGGCTTTCTTTCTCAGAAATGGGTGATATATACTCATAATTGTGAGAAATGAAGTCAGAATTGCAATATGAACTCATAATTCTGGCTTTCTTTCTCAAAAATTAATCATATAAACTTACAATTGTGACAATTAAAGCGAGAATTGCAATATAAACTAATAATTAAGGCTTTCTTTCTCAAAAATGGATGATATAAACTTACAATTGTCAGCATTAAAGCCAGAATTGCAATATAAACTCATAATTAAGGCTTTCTTTCTCAAAAATGGATGATATAAACTTAAAATTGTGAGCATTAAAGCCAGAATTGCAATATAAACTCATAATTCAGGCTTTCTTTCTCAAAAAAAAAATTGATGATATATACTCACATTTGTGTGAAAAAAAAAAGCCAGAATTGCAATAAAAACTCATAATTCAGGCTTTCTTTCTCAAAAAATTGATGATATATACTCACATTTGTGAGAAATAAAGCCAGAATTGCAATATGAACTCATAATTCAGGCTTTCTTTCTCAGAAATGGGTGATATATACTCACAATTGTGAGAAATTAAGCCAGAGTTGCAATTTAAACTCATATTTCAGGCTTTCTTTCTCCATAAACTCACAATTGTGAGAAATAAAGCCAGAATTGCAATATAAACTAATAATTCAGGCTTTCTTTCTCAGAAATGGGTGATATATACTCACAATTGTGAGAAATTAAGCCAGAATTGCAATTTAAACTCATATTTCAGGCTTTCTTTCTCAAAAATGCATGATATATTCTCACAATTGTGAGAAATAAAGCCAGAATTCAATATAAACTCATAATTCAGGCTTTCTTTCTCAGAAATGGATAACATAAACTCACAATTGTGAGAAATAAAGCCAGAATTGCAATATAAACTAATAATTCAGGCTTTCTTTCTCAAAAATGAATGATATAAACTTACAATTGTGAGCATTAAAGCCAGAATTGCAATATAAACTCATAATTAAGGCTTTCTTTCTCAAAAATGGATAACATAAACTCACAATTGTGAGAAATAAAGCCAGAATTGCAATATAAACTAATAATTCAGGCTTTCTTTCTCAGAAATGAATGATATATACTCACAATTGTCAGAAATAAAGCCAGAATTGCAATATAAACTCATAATTCAGGCTTTTTTTTCCTCAGAAATGGGTGATATATACTCACAATTGTGAGAAATTAAGCCAGAATTGCAATTTAAACTCATATTTCAGGCTTTCTTTCTCAAAAATGGATGATATAAACTTAAAGTTGTGAGCATTAAAGCCAGAATTGCAATATAAACTCATAATTCAGGCTTTCTTTCTAAAAAAAAATTGATGATATATACTCACATTTGTGAGAAATAAAGCCAGAATTGCAATATGAACTCATAATTCAGGCTTTCTTTCTCAGAAATGGGTGATATATACTCACAATTGTGAGAAATTAAGCCAGAATTGCAATTTAAACTCATAATTCAGGCTTTCTTTCTCAAAAAAAATTGATGATATATACTCACATTTGTGAGAAATAAAGCCAGAATTGCAATATGAACTCATAATTCAGGCTTTCTTTCTCAGAAATGGGTGATATATACTCACAATTGTGAGAAATTAAGCCAGAATGGCAATATAAACTAATAATTCAGGCTTTCTTTCTCAGAAATGGGTGATATATACTCACAATTGTGAGAAATTAAGCCAGAATTGCAATTTAAACTCATATTTCAGGCTTTCTTTCTCCATAAACTCACAATTGTGAGAAATAAAGCCAGAATTGCAATATAAACTAATAATTCAGGCTTTCTTTATCAGAAATGGGTGATATATACTCACAATTGTGAGAAATTAAGCCAGAATTGCAATTTAAACTCATATTTCAGGCTTTCTTTCTCAAAAATGCATGATATATTCTCACAATTGTGAGAAATAAAGCCAGAATTGCAATATAAACTCACAATTCAGGCTTTCTTTCTCAGAAATGGGTGATATATACTCACAATTGTGAGAAATAAAGCCAGAATTGCAATATAAACTAATAATTCAGGCTTTCTTTCTCAAAAATTAATCATATAAACTTACAATTGTGAGAAATAAAGCCAGAATGGCAATATAAACTCATAATTCAGGCTTTCTTTCTCAGAAATGGGTGATACATACTCACAATTGTGAGAAATTAAGCCAGAATTGCAATTTAAACTCATATTTCAGGCTTTCTTTCTCCATAAACTCACAATTGTGAGAAATAAAGCCAGAATTGCAATATAAACTAATAATTCAGGCTTTCTTTCTCAAAAATGGATGATATATACTCACAATTGTGAGAAATAAAGCCAGAAGTGCAATAGAAACTCACAATTCAAGCTTTCTTTATCAGAAATGGGTGATATATACTCCCAATTGTGAGAAATTAAGCCAGAATTGCAATATAAACTCATAATTCAGGCTTTCTTTCTCAGAAATGGATGATATAAACCCACAATTGTGAGCAATAAAGCCAGAATTGCAATTTAAACTCATATTTCAGGCTTTCTTTCTCAAAAATGAATGATATAAACATACAAATGTGAGCATTAAAGCCAGAATTTCAATATAAACTCATAATTAAGGCTTTCATTCTCAAAAATGGATGATATAAACTTACAATTGTGAGCATTAAAGCCAGAATTGCAATTTAAACTCATAATTCAGGCTTTCTTTATCAGAAATTGGTGATATATACTCACAATTGTGAGAAATGAAGCCAGAATTGCAATATGAACTCATAATTCAGGCTTTCTTTCTCAAAAATTAATGATATAAACGTACAATTGTGAGCATTAAAGCGAGAATTGCAATATAAACTCATAATTAAGGCTTTCTTTCTCAAAAATGTATGATATAAACTTAAAATTGTGAGCATTAAAGCCAGAATTCAATATTAACTCATAATTCAGGCTTTCTTTCTCAGAAATTGGTGATATATACTCACAACTGTGAGAAATAAAGCCAGAATTCTATATTAACTCATAATTCTGGCTTTCTTTCTCAAAAATGGATGATATATAGTCACAATTGTGAGAAATAAAGCCAGAATTGCAATATAAACTAATAATTCAGGCTTTCTTTCTCAGAAATGAATGATATATACTCACAATTGTCAGAAATAAAGCCAGAATTGCAATATAAACTCATAATTCAGGCTTTTTTTTCCTCAGAAATGGGTGATATATACTCACAATTGTGAGAAATTAAGCCAGAATTGCAATTTAAACTCATATTTCAGGCTTTCTTTCTCAAAAATGGATGATATAAACTTAAAGTTGTGAGCATTAAAGCCAGAATTGCAATATAAACTCATAATTCAGGCTTTCTTTCTCAAAAAAAAATTGATGATATATACTCACATTTGTGAGAAATAAAGCCAGAATTGCAATATGAACTCATAATTCAGGCTTTCTTTCTCAGAAATGGGTGATATATACTCACAATTGTGAGAAATTAAGCCAGAATGGCAATATAAACTCATAATTCAGGCTTTCTTTCTCAGAAATGGGTGATATATACTCACAATTGTGAGAAATTAAGCCAGAATTGCAATTTAAACTCATATTTCAGGCTTTCTTTCTCCATAAACTCACAATTGTGAGAAATAAAGCCAGAATTGCAATATAAACTAATAATTCAGGCTTTCTTTATCAGAAATGGGTGATATATACTCACAATTGTGAGAAATTTAGCCAGAATTGCAATTTAAACTCATATTTCAGGCTTTCTTTCTCAAAAATGCATGATATATTCTCACAATTGTGAGAAATAAAGCCAGAATTGCAATATAAACTCACAATTCAGGCTTTCTTTCTCAGAAATGGGTGATATATACTCACAATTGTGAGAAATAAAGCCAGAATAGCAATATGAACTCATAATTCAGGCTTTCTTTCTCAGAAATGGGTGATATATACTCACAATTGTGAGAAATTAAGCCAGAATTGCAATTTAAACTCATAATTCAGGCTTTCTTTCTCAAAAAAAATTGATGATATATACTCACATTTGTGAGAAATAAAGCCAGAATTGCAATATGAACTCATAATTCAGGCTTTCTTTCTCAGAAATGGGTGATATATACTCACAATTGTGAGAAATTAAGCCAGAATGGCAATATAAACTAATAATTCAGGCTTTCTTTCTCAGAAATGGGTGATATATACTCACAATTGTGAGAAATTAAGCCAGAATTGCAATTTAAACTCATATTTCAGGCTTTCTTTCTCCATAAACTCACAATTGTGAGAAATAAAGCCAGAATTGCAATATAAACTAATAATTCAGGCTTTCTTTATCAGAAATGGGTGATATATACTCACAATTGTGAGAAATTAAGCCAGAATTGCAATTTAAACTCATATTTCAGGCTTTCTTTCTCAAAAATGCATGATATATTCTCACAATTGTGAGAAATAAAGCCAGAATTGCAATATAAACTCACAATTCAGGCTTTCTTTCTCAGAAATGGGTGATATATACTCACAATTGTGAGAAATAAAGCCAGAATTGCAATATAAACTAATAATTCAGGCTTTCTTTCTCAAAAATTAATCATATAAACTTACAATTGTGAGAAATAAAGCCAGAATGGCAATATAAACTCATAATTCAGGCTTTCTTTCTCAGAAATGGGTGATATATACTCACAATTGTGAGAAATTAAGCCAGAATTGCAATTTAAACTCATATTTCAGGCTTTCTTTCTCCATAAACTCACAATTGTGAGAAATAAAGCCAGAATTGCAATATAAACTAATAATTCAGGCTTTCTTTCTCAAAAATGGATGATATATACTCACAATTGTGAGAAATAAAGCCAGAAGTGCAATAGAAACTCACAATTCAAGCTTTCTTTATCAGAAATGGGTGATATATACTCACAATTGTGAGAAATTAAGCCAGAATTGCAATATAAACTCATAATTCAGGCTTTCTTTCTCAGAAATGGATGATATAAACCCACAATTGTGAGCAATAAAGCCAGAATTGCAATTTAAACTCATATTTCAGGCTTTCTTTCTCAAAAATGAATGATATAAACATACAAATGTGAGCATTAAAGCCAGAATTTCAATATAAACTCATAATTAAGGCTTTCATTCTCAAAAATGGATGATATAAACTTACAATTGTGAGCATTAAAGCCAGAATTGCAATTTAAACTCATAATTCAGGCTTTCTTTCTCAAAAATGGCTGATATAAACTTAAGATTGTGAGCATTAAAGCCAGAATTGCAATATTAACTCATAATTCAGGCTTTCTTTATCAGAAATTGGTGATATATACTCACAATTGTGAGAAATGAAGCCAGAATTGCAATATGAACTCATAATTCAGGCTTTCTTTCTCAAAAATTAATGATATAAACGTACAATTGTGAGCATTAAAGCGAGAATTGCAATATAAACTCATAATTAAGGCTTTCTTTCTCAAAAATGTATGATATAAACTTAAAATTGTGAGCATTAAAGCCAGAATTCAATATTAACTCATAATTCAGGCTTTCTTTCTCAGAAATTGGTGATATATACTCACAACTGTGAGAAATAAAGCCAGAATTCTATATTAACTCATAATTCTGGCTTTCTTTCTCAAAAATGGATGATATATAGTCACAATTGTGAGAAATAAAGCCAGAATTGCAATATAAACTAATAATTCAGGCTTTCTTTCTCAGAAATGAATGATATATACTCACAATTGTCAGAAATAAAGCCAGAATTGCAATATAAACTCATAATTCAGGCTTTTTTTTCCTCAGAAATGGGTGATATATACTCACAATTGTGAGAAATTAAGCCAGAATTGCAATTTAAACTCATATTTCAGGCTTTCTTTCTCAAAAATGGATGATATAAACTTAAAGTTGTGAGCATTAAAGCCAGAATTGCAATATAAACTCATAATTCAGGCTTTCTTTCTCAAAAAAAAAATTGATGATATATACTCACATTTGTGAGAAATAAAGCCAGAATTGCAATATGAACTCATAATTCAGGCTTTCTTTCTCAGAAATGGGTGATATATACTCACAATTGTGAGAAATTAAGCCAGAATGGCAATATAAACTCATAATTCAGGCTTTCTTTCTCAGAAATGGGTGATATATACTCACAATTGTGAGAAATTAAGCCAGAATTGCAATTTAAACTCATATTTCAGGCTTTCTTTCTCCATAAACTCACAATTGTGAGAAATAAAGCCAGAATTGCAATATAAACTAATAATTCAGGCTTTCTTTATCAGAAATGGGTGATATATACTCACAATTGTGAGAAATTTAGCCAGAATTGCAATTTAAACTCATATTTCAGGCTTTCTTTCTCAAAAATGCATGATATATTCTCACAATTGTGAGAAATAAAGCCAGAATTGCAATATAAACTCACAATTCAGGCTTTCTTTCTCAGAAATGGGTGATATATACTCACAATTGTGAGAAATAAAGCCAGAATTGCAATATAAACTAATAATTCAGGCTTTCTTTCTCAAAAATTAATCATATAAACTTACAATTGTGAGAAATAAAGCCAGAATGGCAATATAAACTCATAATTCAGGCTTTCTTTCTCAGAAATGGTTGATATATACACACAATTGTGAGAAATTAAGCCAGAATTGCAATTTAAACTCATATTTCAGGCTTTCTTTCTCCATAAACTCACAATTGTGAGAAATAAAGCCAGAATTGCAATATAAACTAATAATTCAGGCTTTCTTTCTCAAAAATGGATGATATATACTCACAATTGTGAGAAATAAAGCCAGAAGTGCAATAGAAACTCACAATTCAAGCTTTCTTTATCAGAAATGGGTGATATATACTCACAATTGTGAGAAATTAAGCCAGAATTGCAATATAAACTCATAATTCAGGCTTTCTTTCTCAGAAATGGATGATATAAACCCACAATTGTGAGCAATAAAGCCAGAATTGCAATTTAAACTCATATTTCAGGCTTTCTTTCTCAAAAATGAATGATATAAACATACAAATGTGAGCATTAAAGCCAGAATTTCAATATAAACTCATAATTAAGGCTTTCTTTCTCAAAAATGGATGATATAAACTTACAATTGTGAGCATTAAAGCCAGAATTCAATATTAACTCATAATTCAGGCTTTCTTTATCAGAAATGGGTGATATATACTCACAATTGTGAGAAATTTAGCCAGAATTGCATTTTAAACTCATAATTCAGGCTTTCTTTCTCAGAAATTGGTGATATATACTCACAACTGTGAGAAATAAAGCCAGAATTCTATATTAACTCATAATTCTGGCTTTCTTTCTCAAAAATGGATGATATATAGTCACAATTGTGAGAAATAAAGCCAGAATTGCAATATAAACTAATAATTCAGGCTTTCTTTCTCAGAAATGAATGATATATACTCACAATTGTCAGAAATAAAGCCAGAATTGCAATATAAACTCATAATTCAGGCTTTTTTTTCCTCAGAAATGGGTGATATATACTCACAATTGTGAGAAATTAAGCCAGAATTGCAATTTAAACTCATATTTCAGGCTTTCTTTCTCAAAAATGGATGATATAAACTTAAAGTTGTGAGCATTAAAGCCAGAATTGCAATATAAACTCATAATTCAGGCTTTCTTTCTCAAAAAAAAAATTGATGATATATACTCACATTTGTGAGAAATAAAGCCAGAATTGCAATATGAACTCATAATTCAGGCTTTCTTTCTCAGAAATGGGTGATATATACTCACAATTGTGAGAAATTAAGCCAGAATGGCAATATAAACTCATAATTCAGGCTTTCTTTCTCAGAAATGGGTGATATATACTCACAATTGTGAGAAATTAAGCCAGAATTGCAATTTAAACTCATATTTCAGGCTTTCTTTCTCCATAAACTCACAATTGTGAGAAATAAAGCCAGAATTGCAATATAAACTAATAATTCAGGCTTTCTTTATCAGAAATGGGTGATATATACTCACAATTGTGAGAAATTTAGCCAGAATTGCAATTTAAACTCATATTTCAGGCTTTCTTTCTCAAAAATGCATGATATATTCTCACAATTGTGAGAAATAAAGCCAGAATTGCAATATAAACTCACAATTCAGGCTTTCTTTCTCAGAAATGGGTGATATATACTCACAATTGTGAGAAATAAAGCCAGAATTGCAATATAAACTAATAATTCAGGCTTTCTTTCTCAAAAATTAATCATATAAACTTACAATTGTGAGAAATAAAGCCAGAATGGCAATATAAACTCATAATTCAGGCTTTCTTTCTCAGAAATGGTTGATATATACACACAATTGTGAGAAATTAAGCCAGAATTGCAATTTAAACTCATATTTCAGGCTTTCTTTCTCCATAAACTCACAATTGTGAGAAATAAAGCCAGAATTGCAATATAAACTAATAATTCAGGCTTTCTTTCTCAAAAATGGATGATATATACTCACAATTGTGAGAAATAAAGCCAGAAGTGCAATAGAAACTCACAATTCAAGCTTTCTTTATCAGAAATGGGTGATATATACTCACAATTGTGAGAAATTAAGCCAGAATTGCAATATAAACTCATAATTCAGGCTTTCTTTCTCAGAAATGGATGATATAAACCCACAATTGTGAGCAATAAAGCCAGAATTGCAATTTAAACTCATATTTCAGGCTTTCTTTCTCAAAAATGAATGATATAAACATACAAATGTGAGCATTAAAGCCAGAATTTCAATATAAACTCATAATTAAGGCTTTCTTTCTCAAAAATGGATGATATAAACTTACAATTGTGAGCATTAAAGCCAGAATTGCAATTTAAACTCATAATTCAGGCTTTCTTTCTCAAAAATGGCTGATATAAACTTAAGATTGTGAGCATTAAAGCCAGAATTGCAATATTAACTCATAATTCAGGCTTTCTTTATCAGAAATTGGTGATATATACTCACAATTGTGAGAAATGAAGCCAGAATTGCAATATGAACTCATAATTCAGGCTTTCTTTCTCAAAAATTAATGATATAAACGTACAATTGTGAGCATTAAAGCGAGAATTGCAATATAAACTCATAATTAAGGCTTTCTTTCTCAAAAATGTATGATATAAACTTAAAATTGTGAGCATTAAAGCCAGAATTCAATATTAACTCATAATTCAGGCTTTCTTTCTCAGAAATTGGTGATATATACTCACAACTGTGAGAAATAAAGCCAGAATTCTATATTAACTCATAATTCTGGCTTTCTTTCTCAAAAATGGATGATATATACTCACAATTGTGAGAAATAAAGCCAGAATTGCAATATAAACTCACAATTCAGGCTTTATTTCTCAGAAATTGGTGATATATACTCACAACTGTGAGAAATAAAGCCAGAATTCAATATTAACTCATAATTCAGGCTTTCTTTCTCAGAAATTGGTGATATATACTCACAACTGTGAGAAATAAAGCCAGAATTCTACATTAACTCATAATTCAGGCTTTCTTTCTCAAAAATGGATGATATATACTCACAATTGTGAGAAATAAAGCCAGAATTGCAATATAAACTCACAATTCAAGCTTTCTTTATCAGAAATGCGTGATATATACTCACAGTTGTGAGAAATTAAGCCAGAATTGCAATATAAACTCATTATTCAGGCTTTCTTTCTCAGAAATGGATGATATATACTCATAATTGTGAAAAATAAAGCCAGAATTGCAATATAAACTCATAATTCAGGCTTTCTTTCTCAGAAATGGGTGATATATACTCACAATTGTGAGAAATTAAGCCAGAATTGCAATTTAAACTCATATTTCAGGCTTTCTTTCTCAAAAATGCATGATATATTCTCACAATTGTGAGAAATAAAGCCAGAATTCAATATAAACTCATAATTCAGGCTTTCTTTCTCAGAAATGGATAACATAAACTCACAATTGTGAGAAATAAAGCCAGAATTCAATATTAACTAATAATTCAGGCTTTCTTTCTCAGAAATTGATAACATAAACTCACAATTGTGAGAAATAAAGCCAGAATTGCAATATAAACTAATAATTCAGGCTTTCTTTCTCAAAAATGAATGATATAAACTTACAATTGTGAGAAATAAAGCCAGAATTGCAATATAAACTAATAATTCAGGCTTTCTTTCTCAGAAATGAATGATATAAACTCACAATTGTGAGAAATAAAGCCAGAATTGCAATATAAACTCACAATTCAAGCTTTCTTTATCAGAAATGGGTGATATATACTCACAGTTGTGAGAAATTAAGCCAGAATTGCAATATAAACTCATTATTCAGGCTTTCTTTCTCAGAAATGGGTGATATATACTCACAATTGTGAGAAATTAAGCCAGAATTGCAATTTAAACTCATATTTCAGGCTTTCTTTCTCCATAAACTCACAATTGTGAGAAATAAAGCCAGAATTGCAATATAAACTAATAATTCAGGCTTTCTTTATCAGAAATGGGTGATATATACTCACAATTGTGAGAAATTAAGCCAGAATTGCAATTTAAACTCATATTTCAGGCTTTCTTTCTCAGAAATGGGTGATATATACTCACAATTGTGAGAAATTAAGCCAGAATTGCAATTTAAACTCATATTTCAGGCTTTCTCTCTCCATAAACTCACAATTGTGAGAAATAAAGCCAGAATTGCAATATAAACTAATAATTCAGGCTTTCTTTATCAGAAATGGGTGATATATACTCACAATTGTGAGAAATTAAGCCAGAATTGCAATTTAAACTCATATTTCAGGCTTTCTTTCTCAAAAATGCATGATATATTCTCACAATTGTGAGAAATAAAGCCAGAATTGCAATATAAACTCACAATTCAGGCTTTCTTTCTCAGAAATGGGTGATATATACTCACAATTGTGAGAAATAAAGCCAGAATTGCAATATAAACTAATAATTCAGGCTTTCTTTCTCAAAAATTAATCATATAAACTTACAATTGTGAGAAATAAAGCCAGAATGGCAATATAAACTCATAATTCAGGCTTTCTTTCTCAGAAATGGGTGATATATACTCACAATTGTGAGAAATTAAGCCAGAATTGCAATTTAAACTCATATTTCAGGCTTTCTTTCTCCATAAACTCACAATTGTGAGAAATAAAGCCAGAATTGCAATATAAACTAATAATTCAGGCTTTCTTTCTCAAAAATGGATGATATATACTCACAATTGTGAGAAATAAAGCCAGAAGTGCAATAGAAACTCACAATTCAAGCTTTCTTTATCAGAAATGGGTGATATATACTCACAATTGTGAGAAATTAAGCCAGAATTGCAATATAAACTCATAATTCAGGCTTTCTTTCTCAGAAATGGATGATATAAACCCACAATTGTGAGCAATAAAGCCAGAATTGCAATTTAAACTCATATTTCAGGCTTTCTTTCTCAAAAATGAATGATATAAACATACAAATGTGAGCATTAAAGCCAGAATTTCAATATAAACTCATAATTAAGGCTTTCATTCTCAAAAATGGATGATATAAACTTACAATTGTGAGCATTAAAGCCAGAATTGCAATTTAAACTCATAATTCAGGCTTTCTTTCTCAAAAATGGCTGATATAAACTTAAGATTGTGAGCATTAAAGCCAGAATTGCAATATTAACTCATAATTCAGGCTTTCTTTATCAGAAATTGGTGATATATACTCACAATTGTGAGAAATGAAGCCAGAATTGCAATATGAACTCATAATTCAGGCTTTCTTTCTCAAAAATTAATGATATAAACGTACAATTGTGAGCATTAAAGCGAGAATTGCAATATAAACTCATAATTAAGGCTTTCTTTCTCAAAAATGTATGATATAAACTTAAAATTGTGAGCATTAAAGCCAGAATTCAATATTAACTCATAATTCAGGCTTTCTTTCTCAGAAATTGGTGATATATACTCACAACTGTGAGAAATAAAGCCAGAATTCTATATTAACTCATAATTCTGGCTTTCTTTCTCAAAAATGGATGATATATAGTCACAATTGTGAGAAATAAAGCCAGAATTGCAATATAAACTAATAATTCAGGCTTTCTTTCTCAGAAATGAATGATATATACTCACAATTGTCAGAAATAAAGCCAGAATTGCAATATAAACTCATAATTCAGGCTTTTTTTTCCTCAGAAATGGGTGATATATACTCACAATTGTGAGAAATTAAGCCAGAATTGCAATTTAAACTCATATTTCAGGCTTTCTTTCTCAAAAATGGATGATATAAACTTAAAGTTGTGAGCATTAAAGCCAGAATTGCAATATAAACTCATAATTCAGGCTTTCTTTCTCAAAAAAAAAATTGATGATATATACTCACATTTGTGAGAAATAAAGCCAGAATTGCAATATGAACTCATAATTCAGGCTTTCTTTCTCAGAAATGGGTGATATATACTCACAATTGTGAGAAATTAAGCCAGAATGGCAATATAAACTCATAATTCAGGCTTTCTTTCTCAGAAATGGGTGATATATACTCACAATTGTGAGAAATTAAGCCAGAATTGCAATTTAAACTCATATTTCAGGCTTTCTTTCTCCATAAACTCACAATTGTGAGAAATAAAGCCAGAATTGCAATATAAACTAATAATTCAGGCTTTCTTTATCAGAAAAGGGTGATATATACTCACAATTGTGAGAAATTTAGCCAGAATTGCAATTTAAACTCATATTTCAGGCTTTCTTTCTCAAAAATGCATGATATATTCTCACAATTGTGAGAAATAAAGCCAGAATTGCAATATAAACTCACAATTCAGGCTTTCTTTCCTAGAAATGGGTGATATATACTCACAATTGTGAGAAATAAAGCCAGAATTGCAATATAAACTAATAATTCAGGCTTTCTTTCTCAAAAATTAATCATATAAACTTACAATTGTGAGAAATAAAGCCAGAATGGCAATATAAACTCATAATTCAGGCTTTCTTTCTCAGAAATGGTTGATATATACACACAATTGTGAGAAATTAAGCCAGAATTGCAATTTAAACTCATATTTCAGGCTTTCTTTCTCCATAAACTCACAATTGTGAGAAATAAAGCCAGAATTGCAATATAAACTAATAATTCAGGCTTTCTTTCTCAAAAATGGATGATATATACTCACAATTGTGAGAAATAAAGCCAGAAGTGCAATAGAAACTCACAATTCAAGCTTTCTTTATCAGAAATGGGTGATATATACTCACAATTGTGAGAAATTAAGCCAGAATTGCAATATAAACTCATAATTCAGGCTTTCTTTCTCAGAAATGGATGATATAAACCCACAATTGTGAGCAATAAAGCCAGAATTGCAATTTAAACTCATATTTCAGGCTTTCTTTCTCAAAAATGAATGATATAAACATACAAATGTGAGCATTAAAGCCAGAATTTCAATATAAACTCATAATTAAGGCTTTCATTCTCAAAAATGGATGATATAAACTTACAATTGTGAGCATTAAAGCCAGAATTGCAATTTAAACTCATAATTCAGGCTTTCTTTCTCAAAAATGGCTGATATAAACTTAAGATTGTGAGCATTAAAGCCAGAATTGCAATATTAACTCATAATTCAGGCTTTCTTTATCAGAAATTGGTGATATATACTCACAATTGTGAGAAATGAAGCCAGAATTGCAATATGAACTCATAATTCAGGCTTTCTTTCTCAAAAATTAATGATATAAACGTACAATTGTGAGCATTAAAGCGAGAATTGCAATATAAACTCATAATTAAGGCTTTCTTTCTCAAAAATGTATGATATAAACTTAAAATTGTGAGCATTAAAGCCAGAATTCAATATTAACTCATAATTCAGGCTTTCTTTCTCAGAAATTGGTGATATATACTCACAACTGTGAGAAATAAAGCCAGAATTCTATATTAACTCATAATTCTGGCTTTCTTTCTCAAAAATGGATGATATATAGTCACAATTGTGAGAAATAAAGCCAGAATTGCAATATAAACTAATAATTCAGGCTTTCTTTCTCAGAAATGAATGATATATACTCACAATTGTCAGAAATAAAGCCAGAATTGCAATATAAACTCATAATTCAGGCTTTTTTTTCCTCAGAAATGGGTGATATATACTCACAATTGTGAGAAATTAAGCCAGAATTGCAATTTAAACTCATATTTCAGGCTTTCTTTCTCAAAAATGGATGATATAAACTTAAAGTTGTGAGCATTAAAGCCAGAATTGCAATATAAACTCATAATTCAGGCTTTCTTTCTCAAAAAAAAAATTGATGATATATACTCACATTTGTGAGAAATAAAGCCAGAATTGCAATATGAACTCATAATTCAGGCTTTCTTTCTCAGAAATGGGTGATATATACTCACAATTGTGAGAAATTAAGCCAGAATGGCAATATAAACTCATAATTCAGGCTTTCTTTCTCAGAAATGGGTGATATATACTCACAATTGTGAGAAATTAAGCCAGAATTGCAATTTAAACTCATATTTCAGGCTTTCTTTCTCCATAAACTCACAATTGTGAGAAATAAAGCCAGAATTGCAATATAAACTAATAATTCAGGCTTTCTTTATCAGAAAAGGGTGATATATACTCACAATTGTGAGAAATTTAGCCAGAATTGCAATTTAAACTCATATTTCAGGCTTTCTTTCTCAAAAATGCATGATATATTCTCACAATTGTGAGAAATAAAGCCAGAATTGCAATATAAACTCACAATTCAGGCTTTCTTTCCTAGAAATGGGTGATATATACTCACAATTGTGAGAAATAAAGCCAGAATTGCAATATAAACTAATAATTCAGGCTTTCTTTCTCAAAAATTAATCATATAAACTTACAATTGTGAGAAATAAAGCCAGAATGGCAATATAAACTCATAATTCAGGCTTTCTTTCTCAGAAATGGTTGATATATACACACAATTGTGAGAAATTAAGCCAGAATTGCAATTTAAACTCATATTTCAGGCTTTCTTTCTCCATAAACTCACAATTGTGAGAAATAAAGCCAGAATTGCAATATAAACTAATAATTCAGGCTTTCTTTCTCAAAAATGGATGATATATACTCACAATTGTGAGAAATAAAGCCAGAAGTGCAATAGAAACTCACAATTCAAGCTTTCTTTATCAGAAATGGGTGATATATACTCACAATTGTGAGAAATTAAGCCAGAATTGCAATATAAACTCATAATTCAGGCTTTCTTTCTCAGAAATGGATGATATAAACCCACAATTGTGAGCAATAAAGCCAGAATTGCAATTTAAACTCATATTTCAGGCTTTCTTTCTCAAAAATGAATGATATAAACATACAAATGTGAGCATTAAAGCCAGAATTTCAATATAAACTCATAATTAAGGCTTTCTTTCTCAAAAATGGATGATATAAACTTACAATTGTGAGCATTAAAGCCAGAATTCAATATTAACTCATAATTCAGGCTTTCTTTATCAGAAATGGGTGATATATACTCACAATTGTGAGAAATTTAGCCAGAATTGCAATTTAAACTCATAATTCAGGCTTTCTTTCTCAGAAATTGGTGATATATACTCACAACTGTGAGAAATAAAGCCAGAATTCTATATTAACTCATAATTCTGGCTTTCTTTCTCAAAAATGGATGATATATAGTCACAATTGTGAGAAATAAAGCCAGAATTGCAATATAAACTAATAATTCAGGCTTTCTTTCTCAGAAATGAATGATATATACTCACAATTGTCAGAAATAAAGCCAGAATTGCAATATAAACTCATAATTCAGGCTTTTTTTTCCTCAGAAATGGGTGATATATACTCACAATTGTGAGAAATTAAGCCAGAATTGCAATTTAAACTCATATTTCAGGCTTTCTTTCTCAAAAATGCATGATATATTCTCACAATTGTGAGAAATAAAGCCAGAATTGCAATATAAACTCACAATTCAGGCTTTCTTTCTCAGAAATGGGTGATATATACTCACAATTGTGAGAAATAAAGCCAGAATTGCAATATAAACTAATAATTCAGGCTTTCTTTCTCAAAAATTAATCATATAAACTTACAATTGTGAGAAATAAAGCCAGAATGGCAATATAAACTCATAATTCAGGCTTTCTTTCTCAGAAATGGGTGATATATACTCACAATTGTGAGAAATTAAGCCAGAATTGCAATTTAAACTCATATTTCAGGCTTTCTTTCTCCATAAACTCACAATTGTGAGAAATAAAGCCAGAATTGCAATATAAACTAATAATTCAGGCTTTCTTTATCAGAAATGGGTGATATATACTCACAATTGTGAGAAATTTAGCCAGAATTGCAATTTAAACTCATATTTCAGGCTTTCTTTCTCAAAAATGCATGATATATTCTCACAATTGTGAGAAATAAAGCCAGAATTGCAATATAAACTCACAATTCAGGCTTTCTTTCTCAGAAATGGGTGATATATACTCACAATTGTGAGAAATAAAGCCAGAATTGCAATATAAACTAATAATTCAGGCTTTCTTTCTCAAAAATTAATCATATAAACTTACAATTGTGAGAAATAAAGCCAGAATGGCAATATAAACTCATAATTCAGGCTTTCTTTCTCAGAAATGGTTGATATATACACACAATTGTGAGAAATTAAGCCAGAATTGCAATTTAAACTCATATTTCAGGCTTTCTTTCTCCATAAACTCACAATTGTGAGAAATAAAGCCAGAATTGCAATATAAACTAATAATTCAGGCTTTCTTTCTCAAAAATGGATGATATATACTCACAATTGTGAGAAATAAAGCCAGAAGTGCAATAGAAACTCACAATTCAAGCTTTCTTTATCAGAAATGGGTGATATATACTCACAATTGTGAGAAATTAAGCCAGAATTGCAATATAAACTCATAATTCAGGCTTTCTTTCTCAGAAATGGATGATATAAACCCACAATTGTGAGCAATAAAGCCAGAATTGCAATTTAAACTCATATTTCAGGCTTTCTTTCTCAAAAATGAATGATATAAACATACAAATGTGAGCATTAAAGCCAGAATTTCAATATAAACTCATAATTAAGGCTTTCTTTCTCAAAAATGGATGATATAAACTTACAATTGTGAGCATTAAAGCCAGAATTGCAATTTAAACTCATAATTCAGGCTTTCTTTCTCAAAAATGGCTGATATAAACTTAAGATTGTGAGCATTAAAGCCAGAATTGCAATATTAACTCATAATTCAGGCTTTCTTTATCAGAAATTGGTGATATATACTCACAATTGTGAGAAATGAAGCCAGAATTGCAATATGAACTCATAATTCAGGCTTTCTTTCTCAAAAATTAATGATATAAACGTACAATTGTGAGCATTAAAGCGAGAATTGCAATATAAACTCATAATTAAGGCTTTCTTTCTCAAAAATGTATGATATAAACTTAAAATTGTGAGCATTAAAGCCAGAATTCAATATTAACTCATAATTCAGGCTTTCTTTCTCAGAAATTGGTGATATATACTCACAACTGTGAGAAATAAAGCCAGAATTCTATATTAACTCATAATTCTGGCTTTCTTTCTCAAAAATGGATGATATATACTCACAATTGTGAGAAATAAAGCCAGAATTGCAATATAAACTCACAATTCAGGCTTTATTTCTCAGAAATTGGTGATATATACTCACAACTGTGAGAAATAAAGCCAGAATTCAATATTAACTCATAATTCAGGCTTTCTTTCTCAGAAATTGGTGATATATACTCACAACTGTGAGAAATAAAGCCAGAATTCTACATTAACTCATAATTCAGGCTTTCTTTCTCAAAAATGGATGATATATACTCACAATTGTGAGAAATAAAGCCAGAATTGCAATATAAACTCACAATTCAAGCTTTCTTTATCAGAAATGCGTGATATATACTCACAGTTGTGAGAAATTAAGCCAGAATTGCAATATAAACTCATTATTCAGGCTTTCTTTCTCAGAAATGGATGATATATACTCATAATTGTGAAAAATAAAGCCAGAATTGCAATATAAACTCATAATTCAGGCTTTCTTTCTCAGAAATGGGTGATATATACTCACAATTGTGAGAAATTAAGCCAGAATTGCAATTTAAACTCATATTTCAGGCTTTCTTTCTCAAAAATGCATGATATATTCTCACAATTGTGAGAAATAAAGCCAGAATTCAATATAAACTCATAATTCAGGCTTTCTTTCTCAGAAATGGATAACATAAACTCACAATTGTGAGAAATAAAGCCAGAATTCAATATTAACTAATAATTCAGGCTTTCTTTCTCAGAAATTGATAACATAAACTCACAATTGTGAGAAATAAAGCCAGAATTGCAATATAAACTAATAATTCAGGCTTTCTTTCTCAAAAATGAATGATATAAACTTACAATTGTGAGAAATAAAGCCAGAATTGCAATATAAACTAATAATTCAGGCTTTCTTTCTCAGAAATGAATGATATAAACTCACAATTGTGAGAAATAAAGCCAGAATTGCAATATAAACTCACAATTCAAGCTTTCTTTATCAGAAATGGGTGATATATACTCACAGTTGTGAGAAATTAAGCCAGAATTGCAATATAAACTCATTATTCAGGCTTTCTTTCTCAGAAATGGGTGATATATACTCACAATTGTGAGAAATTAAGCCAGAATTGCAATTTAAACTCATATTTCAGGCTTTCTTTCTCCATAAACTCACAATTGTGAGAAATAAAGCCAGAATTGCAATATAAACTAATAATTCAGGCTTTCTTTATCAGAAATGGGTGATATATACTCACAATTGTGAGAAATTAAGCCAGAATTGCAATTTAAACTCATATTTCAGGCTTTCTTTCTCAAAAATGCATGATATATTCTCACAATTGTGAGAAATAAAGCCAGAATTGCAATATAAACTCACAATTCAGGCTTTCTTTCTCAGAAATGGGTGATATATACTCACAATTGTGAGAAATAAAGCCAGAATTGCAATATAAACTAATAATTCAGGCTTTCTTTCTCAAAAATTAATCATATAAACTTACAATTGTGAGAAATAAAGCCAGAATGGCAATATAAACTCATAATTCAGGCTTTCTTTCTCAGAAATGGGTGATATATACTCACAATTGTGAGAAATTAAGCCAGAATTGCAATTTAAACTCATATTTCAGGCTTTCTTTCTCCATAAACTCACAATTGTGAGAAATAAAGCCAGAATTGCAATATAAACTAATAATTCAGGCTTTCTTTCTCAAAAATGGATGATATATACTCACAATTGTGAGAAATAAAGCCAGAAGTGCAATAGAAACTCACAATTCAAGCTTTCTTTATCAGAAATGGGTGATATATACTCACAATTGTGAGAAATTAAGCCAGAATTGCAATATAAACTCATAATTCAGGCTTTCTTTCTCAGAAATGGATGATATAAACCCACAATTGTGAGCAATAAAGCCAGAATTGCAATTTAAACTCATATTTCAGGCTTTCTTTCTCAAAAATGAATGATATAAACATACAAATGTGAGCATTAAAGCCAGAATTTCAATATAAACTCATAATTAAGGCTTTCATTCTCAAAAATGGATGATATAAACTTACAATTGTGAGCATTAAAGCCAGAATTGCAATTTAAACTCATAATTCAGGCTTTCTTTCTCAAAAATGGCTGATATAAACTTAAGATTGTGAGCATTAAAGCCAGAATTGCAATATTAACTCATAATTCAGGCTTTCTTTATCAGAAATTGGTGATATATACTCACAATTGTGAGAAATGAAGCCAGAATTGCAATATGAACTCATAATTCAGGCTTTCTTTCTCAAAAATTAATGATATAAACGTACAATTGTGAGCATTAAAGCGAGAATTGCAATATAAACTCATAATTAAGGCTTTCTTTCTCAAAAATGTATGATATAAACTTAAAATTGTGAGCATTAAAGCCAGAATTCAATATTAACTCATAATTCAGGCTTTCTTTCTCAGAAATTGGTGATATATACTCACAACTGTGAGAAATAAAGCCAGAATTCTATATTAACTCATAATTCTGGCTTTCTTTCTCAAAAATGGATGATATATAGTCACAATTGTGAGAAATAAAGCCAGAATTGCAATATAAACTAATAATTCAGGCTTTCTTTCTCAGAAATGAATGATATATACTCACAATTGTCAGAAATAAAGCCAGAATTGCAATATAAACTCATAATTCAGGCTTTTTTTTCCTCAGAAATGGGTGATATATACTCACAATTGTGAGAAATTAAGCCAGAATTGCAATTTAAACTCATATTTCAGGCTTTCTTTCTCAAAAATGGATGATATAAACTTAAAGTTGTGAGCATTAAAGCCAGAATTGCAATATAAACTCATAATTCAGGCTTTCTTTCTCAAAAAAAAAATTGATGATATATACTCACATTTGTGAGAAATAAAGCCAGAATTGCAATATGAACTCATAATTCAGGCTTTCTTTCTCAGAAATGGGTAATATATACTCACAATTGTGAGAAATTAAGCCAGAATGGCAATATAAACTCATAATTCAGGCTTTCTTTCTCAGAAATGGGTGATATATACTCACAATTGTGAGAAATTAAGCCAGAATTGCAATTTAAACTCATATTTCAGGCTTTCTTTCTCCATAAACTCACAATTGTGAGAAATAAAGCCAGAATTGCAATATAAACTAATAATTCAGGCTTTCTTTATCAGAAATGGGTGATATATACTCACAATTGTGAGAAATTTAGCCAGAATTGCAATTTAAACTCATATTTCAGGCTTTCTTTCTCAAAAATGCATGATATATTCTCACAATTGTGAGAAATAAAGCCAGAATTGCAATATAAACTCACAATTCAGGCTTTCTTTCTCAGAAATGGGTGATATATACTCACAATTGTGAGAAATAAAGCCAGAATTGCAATATAAACTAATAATTCAGGCTTTCTTTCTCAAAAATTAATCATATAAACTTACAATTGTGAGAAATAAAGCCAGAATGGCAATATAAACTCATAATTCAGGCTTTCTTTCTCAGAAATGGTTGATATATACACACAATTGTGAGAAATTAAGCCAGAATTGCAATTTAAACTCATATTTCAGGCTTTCTTTCTCCATAAACTCACAATTGTGAGAAATAAAGCCAGAATTGCAATATAAACTAATAATTCAGGCTTTCTTTCTCAAAAATGGATGATATATACTCACAATTGTGAGAAATAAAGCCAGAAGTGCAATAGAAACTCACAATTCAAGCTTTCTTTATCAGAAATGGGTGATATATACTCACAATTGTGAGAAATTAAGCCAGAATTGCAATATAAACTCATAATTCAGGCTTTCTTTCTCAGAAATGGATGATATAAACCCACAATTGTGAGCAATAAAGCCAGAATTGCAATTTAAACTCATATTTCAGGCTTTCTTTCTCAAAAATGAATGATATAAACATACAAATGTGAGCATTAAAGCCAGAATTTCAATATAAACTCATAATTAAGGCTTTCTTTCTCAAAAATGGATGATATAAACTTACAATTGTGAGCATTAAAGCCAGAATTGCAATTTAAACTCATAATTCAGGCTTTCTTTCTCAAAAATGGCTGATATAAACTTAAGATTGTGAGCATTAAAGCCAGAATTGCAATATTAACTCATAATTCAGGCTTTCTTTATCAGAAATTGGTGATATATACTCACAATTGTGAGAAATGAAGCCAGAATTGCAATATGAACTCATAATTCAGGCTTTCTTTCTCAAAAATTAATGATATAAACGTACAATTGTGAGCATTAAAGCGAGAATTGCAATATAAACTCATAATTAAGGCTTTCTTTCTCAAAAATGTATGATATAAACTTAAAATTGTGAGCATTAAAGCCAGAATTCAATATTAACTCATAATTCAGGCTTTCTTTCTCAGAAATTGGTGATATATACTCACAACTGTGAGAAATAAAGCCAGAATTCTATATTAACTCATAATTCTGGCTTTCTTTCTCAAAAATGGATGATATATACTCACAACTGTGAGAAATAAAGCCAGAATTCTATATTAACTCATAATTCTGGCTTTCTTTCTCAAAAATGGATAATATATACTCACAATTGTGAGAAATAAAGCCAGAATTGCAATATAAACTCACAATTCAGGCTTTATTTCTCAGAAATTGGTGATATATACTCACAACTGTGAGAAATAAAGCCAGAATTCAATATTAACTCATAATTCAGGCTTTCTTTCTCAAAAATGGATGATATATACTCACAATTGTGAGAAATAAAGCCAGAATTGCAATATAAACTCACAATTCAAGCTTTCTTTATCAGAAATGGGTGATATATACTCACAGTTGTGAGAAATTAAGCCATAATTGCAATATAAACTCATTATTCAGGCTTTCTTTCTCAGAAATTGGTGATATATACTCACAACTGTGAGAAATAAAGCCAGAATTCTACATTAACTCATAATTCAGGCTTTCTTTCTCAAAAATGGATGATATATACTCACAATTGTGAGAAATAAAGCCAGAATTGCAATATAAACTCACAATTCAAGCTTTCTTTATCAGAAATGGGTGATATATACTCACAGTTGTGAGAAATTAAGCCAGAATTGCAATATAAACTCATTATTCAGGCTTTCTTTCTCAGAAATGGATGATATATACTCACAATTGTGAAAAATAAAGCCAGAATTGCAATATAAACTCATAATTCAGGCTTTCTTTCTCAGAAATGGGTGATATATACTCACAATTGTGAGAAATAAAGCCAGAATTCAATATTAACTAATAATTCAGGCTTTCTTTCTCAGAAATGGATAACATAAACTCACAATTGTGAGAAATAAAGCCAGAATTGCAATATAAACTAATAATTCAGGCTTTCTTTCTCAAAAATGAATGATATAAACTTACAATTGTGAGCATTAAAGCCAGAATTGCAATATAAACTCATAATTAAGGCTTTCTTTCTCAAAAATGGATAACATAAACTCACAATTGTGAGAAATAAAGCCAGAATTGCAATATAAACTAATAATTCAGGCTTTCTTTCTCAGAAATGAATGATATATACTCACAATTGTCAGAAATAAAGCCAGAATTGCAATATAAACTCATAATTCAGGCTTTTTTTTTCTCAGAAATGGGTGATATATACTCACAATTGTGAGAAATTAAGCCAGAATTGCAATTTAAACTCATAATTCAGGCTTTCTTTCTCAAAAAAAAATTGATGATATATACTCACATTTGTGAGAAATAAAGCCAGAATTGCAATATGAACTCATAATTCAGGCTTTCTTTCTCAGAAATGGGTGATATATACTCACAATTGTGAGAAATTAAGCCAGAATGGCAATATAAACTCATAATTCAGGCTTTCTTTCTCAGAAATGGGTGATATATACTCACAATTGTGAGAAATTAAGCCAGAATTGCAATTTAAACTCATATTTCAGGCTTTCTTTCTCCATAAACTCACGATTGTGAGAAATAAAGCCAGAATTGCAATATAAACTAATAATTCAGGCTTTCTTTATCAGAAATGGGTGATATATACTCACAATTGTGAGAAATTAAGCCAGAATTGCAATTTAAACTCATATTTCAGGCTTTCTTTCTCAAAAATGGATGATATAAACTTAAAATTGTGAGCATTAAAGCCAGAATTGCAATATGAACTCATAATTCAGGCTTTCTTTCTCAGAAATGGGTGATATATACTCACAATTGTGAGAAATTAAGCCAGAATGGCAATATAAACTAATAATTCAGGCTTTCTTTCTCAGAAATTGGTGATATATACTCACAACTGTGAGAAATAAAGCCAGAATTCTATATTAACTCATAATTCTGGCTTTCTTTCTCAAAAATGGATGATATATACTCACAATTGTGAGAAATAAAGCCAGAATTGCAATATAAACTCACAATTCAGGCTTTATTTCTCAGAAATTGGTGATATATACTCACAACTGTGAGAAATAAAGCCAGAATTCAATATTAACTCATAATTCAGGCTTTCTTTCTCAAAAATGGATGATATATACTCACAATTGTGAGAAATAAAGCCAGAATTGCAATATAAACACACAATTCAAGCTTTCTTTATCAGAAATGGGTGATATATACTCACAGTTGTGAGAAATTAAGCCAGAATTGCAATATAAACTCATTATTCAGGCTTTCTTTCTCAGAAATTGGTGATATATACTCACAACTGTGAGAAATAAAGCCAGAATTCTACATTAACTCATAATTCAGGCTTTCTTTCTCAAAAATGGATGATATATACTCACAATTGTGAGAAATAAAGCCAGAATTGCAATATAAACTCACAATTCAAGCTTTCTTTATCAGAAATGGGTGATATATACTCACAGTTGTGAGAAATTAAGCCAGAATTGCAATATAAACTCATTATTCAGGCTTTCTTTCTCAGAAATGGATGATATATACTCACAATTGTGAAAAATAAAGCCAGAATTGCAATATAAACTCATAATTCAGGCTTTCTTTCTCAGAAATGGGTGATATATACTCACAATTGTGAGAAATTAAGCCAGAATTGCAATTTAAACTCATATTTCAGGCTTTCTTTCTCAAAAATGCATGATATATTCCCACAATTGTGAGAAATAAAGCCAGAATTCAATATAAACTCATAATTCAGGCTTTCTTTCTCAGAAATGGATAACATAAACTCACAATTGTGAGAAATAAAGCCAGAATTCAATATTAACTAATAATTCAGGCTTTCTTTCTCAGAAATGGATAACATAAACTCACAATTGTGAGAAATAAAGCCAGAATTGCAATATAAACTAATAATTCAGGCTTTCTTTATCAGAAATGGGTGATATATACTCACAATTGTGAGAAATTAAGCCAGAATTGCAATTTAAACTCATATTTCAGGCTTTCTTTCTCAAAAATGGATGATATAAACTTAAAATTGTGAGAAATAAAGCCAGAATTGCAATATAAACTCACAATTCAAGCTTTCTTTATCAGAAATGGGTGATATATACTCACAGTTGTGAGAAATTAAGCCAGAATTGCAATATAAACTCATTATTCAGGCTTTCTTTCTCAGAAATTGGTGATATATACTCACAACTGTGAGAAATAAAGCCAGAATTCTACATTAACTCATAATTCAGGCTTTCTTTCTCAAAAATGGATGATATATACTCACAATTGTGAGAAATAAAGCCAGAATTGCAATATGAACTCACAATTCAAGCTTTCTTTATCAGAAATGGGTGATATATACCCACAGTTGTGAGAAATTAAGCCAGAATTGCAATATAAACTCATTATTCAGGCTTTCTTTCTCAGAAATGGATGATATATACTCACAATTGTGAAAAATAAAGCCAGAATTGCAATATAAACTCATAATTCAGGCTTTCTTTCTCAGAAATGGGTGATATATACTCACAATTGTGAGAAATTAAGCCAGAATTGCAATTTAAACTCATATTTCAGGCTTTCTTTCTCAAAAATGCATGATATATTCTCACAATTGTGAGAAATAAAGCCAGAATTCAATATAAACTCATAATTCAGGCTTTCTTTCTCAGAAATGGATAACATAAACTCACAATTGTGAGAAATAAAGCCAGAATTCAATATTAACTAATAATTCAGGCTTTCTTTCTCAGAAATGGATAACATAAACTCACAATTGTGAGAAATAAAGCCAGAATTGCAATATAAACTAATAATTCAGGCTTTCTTTCTCAAAAATGAATGATATAAACTTACAATTGTGAGCATTAAAGCCAGAATTGCAATATAAACTCATAATTAAGGCTTTCTTTCTCAAAAATGGATAACATAAACTCACAATTGTGAGAAATAAAGCCAGAATTGCAATATAAACTAATAATTCAGGCTTTCTTTCTCAGAAATGAATGATATATACTCACAATTGTCAGAAATAAAGCCAGAATTGCAATATAAACTCATAATTCAGGCTTTTTTTTCTCAGAAATGGGTGATATATACTCACAATTGTGAGAAATTAAGCCAGAATTGCAATTTAAACTCATAATTCAGGCTTTCTTTCTCAAAAAAAAATTGATATATACTCACATTTGTGAGAAATAAAGCCAGAATTGCAATATGAACTCATAATTCAGGCTTTCTTTCTCAGAAATGGTTGATATATACTCACAATTGTGAGAAATTAAGCCAGAATGGCAATATAAACTCATAATTCAGGCTTTCTTTCTCAGAAATGGGTGATATATACTCACAATTGTGAGAAATGAAGCCAGAATTGCAATATGAACTCATAATTCAGGCTTTCTTTCTCAAAAATTAATGATATAAACGTACAATTGTGAGCATTAAAGCGAGAATTGCAATATAAACTCATAATTAAGGCTTTCTTTCTCAAAAATGTATGATATAAACTTAAAATTGTGAGCATTAAAGCCAGAATTCAATATTAACTCATAATTCAGGCTTTCTTTCTCAGAAATTGGTGATATATACTCACAACTGTGAGAAATAAAGCCAGAATTCTATATTAACTCATAATTCTGGCTTTCTTTCTCAAAAATGGATGATATATACTCACAATTGTGAGAAATAAAGCCAGAATTGCAATATAAACTCACAATTCAGGCTTTATTTCTCAAAAATTAATGATATAAACGTACAATTGTGAGCATTAAAGCCAGAATTCAATATTAACTCATAATTCAGGCTTTCTTTCTCAGAAATTGGTGATATATACTCACAACTGTGAGAAATAAAGCCAGAATTCTATATTAACTCATAATTCTGGCTTTCTTTCTCAAAAATGGATGATATATACTCACAATTGTGAGAAATAAAGCCAGAATTGCAATATAAACTCACAATTCAAGCTTTCTTTATCGGAAATGGGTGATATATACTCACAGTTGTGAGAAATTAAGCCAGAATTGCAATATAAACTCATTATTCAGGCTTTCTTTCTCAGAAATTGGTGATATATACTCACAATTGTGAAAAATAAAGCCAGAATTGCAATATAAACTCATAATTCAGGCTTTCTTTCTCAGAAATGGGTGATATATACTCACAATTGTGAGAAATTAAGCCAGAATTGCAATTTAAACTCATATTTCAGGCTTTCTTTCTCAAAAATGCATGATATATTCCCACAATTGTGAGAAATAAAGCCAGAATTCAATATAAACTCATAATTCAGGCTTTCTTTCTCAGAAATGGATAACATAAACTCACAATTGTGAGAAATAAAGCCAGAATTGCAATATAAACTCACAATTCAGGCTTTATTTCTCAAAAATTAATGATATAAACGTACAATTGTGAGCATTAAAGCCAGAATTCAATATTAACTCATAATTCAGGCTTTCTTTCTCAGAAATTGGTGATATATACTCACAACTGTGAGAAATAAAGCCAGAATTCTATATTAACTCATAATTCTGGCTTTCTTTCTCAGAAATTGGTGATATATACTCACAACTGTGAGAAATAAAGCCAGAATTCTACATTAACTCATAATTCAGGCTTTCTTTCTCAAAAATGGATGATATATACTCACAATTGTGAGAAATAAAGCCAGAATTGCAATATAAACTCACAATTCAAGCTTTCTTTATCAGAAATGGGTGATATATACTCACAGTTGTGAGAAATTAAGCCAGAATTGCAATATAAACTCATTATTCAGGCTTTCTTTCTCAGAAATGGATGATATATACTCACAATTGTGAAAAATAAAGCCAGAATTGCAATATAAACTCATAATTCAGGCTTTCTTTCTCAGAAATGGGTGATATATACTCACAATTGTGAGAAATAAAGCCAGAATTCAATATTAACTAATAATTCAGGCTTTCTTTCTCAGAAATGGATAACATAAACTCACAATTGTGAGAAATAAAGCCAGAATTGCAATATAAACTAATAATTCAGGCTTTCTTTCTCAAAAATGAATGATATAAACTTACAATTGTGAGCATTAAAGCCAGAATTGCAATATAAACTCATAATTAAGGCTTTCTTTCTCAAAAATGGATAACATAAACTCACAATTGTGAGAAATAAAGCCAGAATTGCAATATAAACTAATAATTCAGGCTTTCTTTCTCAGAAATGAATGATATATACTCACAATTGTCAGAAATAAAGCCAGAATTGCAATATAAACTCATAATTCAGGCTTTTTTTTTCTCAGAAATGGGTGATATATACTCACAATTGTGAGAAATTAAGCCAGAATTGCAATTTAAACTCATAATTCAGGCTTTCTTTCTCAAAAAAAAATTGATGATATATACTCACATTTGTGAGAAATAAAGCCAGAATTGCAATATGAACTCATAATTCAGGCTTTCTTTCTCAGAAATGGGTGATATATACTCACAATTGTGAGAAATTAAGCCAGAATGGCAATATAAACTCATAATTCAGGCTTTCTTTCTCAGAAATGGGTGATATATACTCACAATTGTGAGAAATTAAGCCAGAATTGCAATTTAAACTCATATTTCAGGCTTTCTTTCTCCATAAACTCACGATTGTGAGAAATAAAGCCAGAATTGCAATATAAACTAATAATTCAGGCTTTCTTTATCAGAAATGGGTGATATATACTCACAATTGTGAGAAATTAAGCCAGAATTGCAATTTAAACTCATATTTCAGGCTTTCTTTCTCAAAAATGGATGATATAAACTTAAAATTGTGAGCATTAAAGCCAGAATTGCAATATGAACTCATAATTCAGGCTTTCTTTCTCAGAAATGGGTGATATATACTCACAATTGTGAGAAATTAAGCCAGAATGGCAATATAAACTAATAATTCAGGCTTTCTTTCTCAGAAATTGGTGATATATACTCACAACTGTGAGAAATAAAGCCAGAATTCTATATTAACTCATAATTCTGGCTTTCTTTCTCAAAAATGGATGATATATACTCACAATTGTGAGAAATAAAGCCAGAATTGCAATATAAACTCACAATTCAGGCTTTATTTCTCAGAAATTGGTGATATATACTCACAACTGTGAGAAATAAAGCCAGAATTCAATATTAACTCATAATTCAGGCTTTCTTTCTCAAAAATGGATGATATATACTCACAATTGTGAGAAATAAAGCCAGAATTGCAATATAAACACACAATTCAAGCTTTCTTTATCAGAAATGGGTGATATATACTCACAGTTGTGAGAAATTAAGCCAGAATTGCAATATAAACTCATTATTCAGGCTTTCTTTCTCAGAAATTGGTGATATATACTCACAACTGTGAGAAATAAAGCCAGAATTCTACATTAACTCATAATTCAGGCTTTCTTTCTCAAAAATGGATGATATATACTCACAATTGTGAGAAATAAAGCCAGAATTGCAATATAAACTCACAATTCAAGCTTTCTTTATCAGAAATGGGTGATATATACTCACAGTTGTGAGAAATTAAGCCAGAATTGCAATATAAACTCATTATTCAGGCTTTCTTTCTCAGAAATGGATGATATATACTCACAATTGTGAAAAATAAAGCCAGAATTGCAATATAAACTCATAATTCAGGCTTTCTTTCTCAGAAATGGGTGATATATACTCACAGTTGTGAGAAATTAAGCCAGAATTGCAATTTAAACTCATATTTCAGGCTTTCTTTCTCAAAAATGCATGATATATTCCCACAATTGTGAGAAATAAAGCCAGAATTCAATATAAACTCATAATTCAGGCTTTCTTTCTCAGAAATGGATAACATAAACTCACAATTGTGAGAAATAAAGCCAGAATTCAATATTAACTAATAATTCAGGCTTTCTTTCTCAGAAATGGATAACATAAACTCACAATTGTGAGAAATAAAGCCAGAATTGCAATATAAACTAATAATTCAGGCTTTCTTTATCAGAAATGGGTGATATATACTCACAATTGTGAGAAATTAAGCCAGAATTGCAATTTAAACTCATATTTCAGGCTTTCTTTCTCAAAAATGGATGATATAAACTTAAAATTGTGAGAAATAAAGCCAGAATTGCAATATAAACTCACAATTCAAGCTTTCTTTATCAGAAATGGGTGATATATACTCACAGTTGTGAGAAATTAAGCCAGAATTGCAATATAAACTCATTATTCAGGCTTTCTTTCTCAGAAATTGGTGATATATACTCACAACTGTGAGAAATAAAGCCAGAATTCTACATTAACTCATAATTCAGGCTTTCTTTCTCAAAAATGGATGATATATACTCACAATTGTGAGAAATAAAGCCAGAATTGCAATATGAACTCACAATTCAAGCTTTCTTTATCAGAAATGGGTGATATATACTCACAGTTGTGAGAAATTAAGCCAGAATTGCAATATAAACTCATTATTCAGGCTTTCTTTCTCAGAAATGGATGATATATACTCACAATTGTGAAAAATAAAGCCAGAATTGCAATATAAACTCATAATTCAGGCTTTCTTTCTCAGAAATGGGTGATATATACTCACAATTGTGAGAAATTAAGCCAGAATTGCAATTTAAACTCATATTTCAGGCTTTCTTTCTCAAAAATGCATGATATATTCTCACAATTGTGAGAAATAAAGCCAGAATTCAATATAAACTCATAATTCAGGCTTTCTTTCTCAGAAATGGATAACATAAACTCACAATTGTGAGAAATAAAGCCAGAATTCAATATTAACTAATAATTCAGGCTTTCTTTCTCAGAAATGGATAACATAAACTCACAATTGTGAGAAATAAAGCCAGAATTGCAATATAAACTAATAATTCAGGCTTTCTTTCTCAAAAATGAATGATATAAACTTACAATTGTGAGCATTAAAGCCAGAATTGCAATATAAACTCATAATTAAGGCTTTCTTTCTCAAAAATGGATAACATAAACTCACAATTGTGAGAAATAAAGCCAGAATTGCAATATAAACTAATAATTCAGGCTTTCTTTCTCAGAAATGAATGATATATACTCACAATTGTCAGAAATAAAGCCAGAATTGCAATATAAACTCATAATTCAGGCTTTTTTTTCTCAGAAATGGGTGATATATACTCACAATTGTGAGAAATTAAGCCAGAATTGCAATTTAAACTCATAATTCAGGCTTTCTTTCTCAAAAAAAAATTGATATATACTCACATTTGTGAGAAATAAAGCCAGAATTGCAATATGAACTCATAATTCAGGCTTTCTTTCTCAGAAATGGTTGATATATACTCACAATTGTGAGAAATTAAGCCAGAATGGCAATATAAACTCATAATTCAGGCTTTCTTTCTCAGAAATGGGTGATATATACTCACAATTGTGAGAAATGAAGCCAGAATTGCAATATGAACTCATAATTCAGGCTTTCTTTCTCAAAAATTAATGATATAAACGTACAATTGTGAGCATTAAAGCGAGAATTGCAATATAAACTCATAATTAAGGCTTTCTTTCTCAAAAATGTATGATATAAACTTAAAATTGTGAGCATTAAAGCCAGAATTCAATATTAACTCATAATTCAGGCTTTCTTTCTCAGAAATTGGTGATATATACTCACAACTGTGAGAAATAAAGCCAGAATTCTATATTAACTCATAATTCTGGCTTTCTTTCTCAAAAATGGATGATATATACTCACAATTGTGAGAAATAAAGCCAGAATTGCAATATAAACTCACAATTCAGGCTTTATTTCTCAAAAATTAATGATATAAACGTACAATTGTGAGCATTAAAGCCAGAATTCAATATTAACTCATAATTCAGGCTTTCTTTCTCAGAAATTGGTGATATATACTCACAACTGTGAGAAATAAAGCCAGAATTCTATATTAACTCATAATTCTGGCTTTCTTTCTCAAAAATGGATGATATATACTCACAATTGTGAGAAATAAAGCCAGAATTGCAATATAAACTCACAATTCAAGCTTTCTTTATCGGAAATGGGTGATATATACTCACAGTTGTGAGAAATTAAGCCAGAATTGCAATATAAACTCATTATTCAGGCTTTCTTTCTCAGAAATTGGTGATATATACTCACAATTGTGAAAAATAAAGCCAGAATTGCAATATAAACTCATAATTCAGGCTTTCTTTCTCAGAAATGGGTGATATATACTCACAATTGTGAGAAATTAAGCCAGAATTGCAATTTAAACTCATATTTCAGGCTTTCTTTCTCAAAAATGCATGATATATTCCCACAATTGTGAGAAATAAAGCCAGAATTCAATATAAACTCATAATTCAGGCTTTCTTTCTCAGAAATGGATAACATAAACTCACAATTGTGAGAAATAAAGCCAGAATTGCAATATAAACTAATAATTCAGGCTTTCTTTATCAGAAATGGGTGATATATACTCACAATTGTGAGAAATTAAGCCAGAATTGCAATTTAAACTCATATTTCAGGCTTTCTTTCTCAAAAATGGATGATATAAACTTAAAATTGTGAGAAATAAAGCCAGAATTGCAATATAAACTCACAATTCAAGCTTTCTTTATCAGAAATGGGTGATATATACTCACAGTTGTGAGAAATTAAGCCAGAATTGCAATATAAACTCATTATTCAGGCTTTCTTTCTCAGAAATTGGTGATATATACTCACAACTGTGAGAAATAAAGCCAGAATTCTACATTAACTCATAATTCAGGCTTTCTTTCTCAAAAATGGATGATATATACTCACAATTGTGAGAAATAAAGCCAGAATTGCAATATAAACTCACAATTCAAGCTTTCTTTATCAGAAATGGGTGATATATACTCACAGTTGTGAGAAATTAAGCCAGAATTGCAATATAAACTCATTATTCAGGCTTTCTTTCTCAGAAATGGATGATATATACTCACAATTGTGAAAAATAAAGCCAGAATTGCAATATAAACTAATAATTCAGGCTTTCTTTCTCAGAAATGGATAACATAAACTCACAATTGTGAGAAATAAAGCCAGAATTGCAATATAAACTAATAATTCAGGCTTTCTTTCTCAAAAATGAATGATATAAACTTACAATTGTGAGCATTAAAGCCAGAATTGCAATATAAACTCATAATTAAGGCTTTCTTTCTCAAAAATGGATAACATAAACTCATAATTGTGAGAAATAAAGCCAGAATTGCAATATAAACTAATAATTCAGGCTTTCTTTCTCAGAAATGAATGATATATACTCACAATTGTCAGAAATAAAGCCAGAATTGCAATATAAACTCATAATTCAGGCTTTTTTTTTCTCAGAAATGGGTGATATATACTCACAATTGTGAGAAATTAAGCCAGAATTGCAATTTAAACTCATAATTCAGGCTTTCTTTCTCAAAAAAAAATTGATGATATATACTCACATTTGTGAGAAATAAAGCCAGAATTGCAATATGAACTCATAATTCAGGCTTTCTTTCTCAGAAATGGGTGATATATACTCACAATTGTGAGAAATTAAGCCAGAATGGCAATATAAACTCATAATTCAGGCTTTCTTTCTCAGAAATGGGTGATATATACTCACAATTGTGAGAAATTAAGCCAGAATTGCAATTTAAACTCATATTTCAGGCTTTCTTTCTCCATAAACTCACGATTGTGAGAAATAAAGCCAGAATTGCAATATAAACTAATAATTCAGGCTTTCTTTATCAGAAATGGGTGATATATACTCACAATTGTGAGAAATTAAGCCAGAATTGCAATTTAAACTCATATTTCAGGCTTTCTTTCTCAAAAATGGATGATATAAACTTAAAATTGTGAGCATTAAAGCCAGAATTGCAATATGAACTCATAATTCAGGCTTTCTTTCTCAGAAATGGGTGATATATACTCACAATTGTGAGAAATTAAGCCAGAATGGCAATATAAACTAATAATTCAGGCTTTCTTTCTCAGAAATTGGTGATATATACTCACAACTGTGAGAAATAAAGCCAGAATTCTATATTAACTCATAATTCTGGCTTTCTTTCTCAAAAATGGATGATATATACTCACAATTGTGAGAAATAAAGCCAGAATTGCAATATAAACTCACAATTCAGGCTTTATTTCTCAGAAATTGGTGATATATACTCACAACTGTGAGAAATAAAGCCAGAATTCAATATTAACTCATAATTCAGGCTTTCTTTCTCAAAAATGGATGATATATACTCACAATTGTGAGAAATAAAGCCAGAATTGCAATATAAACACACAATTCAAGCTTTCTTTATCAGAAATGGGTGATATATACTCACAGTTGTGAGAAATTAAGCCAGAATTGCAATATAAACTCATTATTCAGGCTTTCTTTCTCAGAAATTGGTGATATATACTCACAACTGTGAGAAATAAAGCCAGAATTCTACATTAACTCATAATTCAGGCTTTCTTTCTCAAAAATGGATGATATATACTCACAATTGTGAGAAATAAAGCCAGAATTGCAATATAAACTCACAATTCAAGCTTTCTTTATCAGAAATGGGTGATATATACTCACAGTTGTGAGAAATTAAGCCAGAATTGCAATATAAACTCATTATTCAGGCTTTCTTTCTCAGAAATGGATGATATATACTCACAATTGTGAAAAATAAAGCCAGAATTGCAATATAAACTCATAATTCAGGCTTTCTTTCTCAGAAATGGGTGATATATACTCACAGTTGTGAGAAATTAAGCCAGAATTGCAATTTAAACTCATATTTCAGGCTTTCTTTCTCAAAAATGCATGATATATTCCCACAATTGTGAGAAATAAAGCCAGAATTCAATATAAACTCATAATTCAGGCTTTCTTTCTCAGAAATGGATAACATAAACTCACAATTGTGAGAAATAAAGCCAGAATTCAATATTAACTAATAATTCAGGCTTTCTTTCTCAGAAATGGATAACATAAACTCACAATTGTGAGAAATAAAGCCAGAATTGCAATATAAACTAATAATTCAGGCTTTCTTTATCAGAAATGGGTGATATATACTCACAATTGTGAGAAATTAAGCCAGAATTGCAATTTAAACTCATATTTCAGGCTTTCTTTCTCAAAAATGGATGATATAAACTTAAAATTGTGAGAAATAAAGCCAGAATTGCAATATAAACTCACAATTCAAGCTTTCTTTATCAGAAATGGGTGATATATACTCACAGTTGTGAGAAATTAAGCCAGAATTGCAATATAAACTCATTATTCAGGCTTTCTTTCTCAGAAATTGGTGATATATACTCACAACTGTGAGAAATAAAGCCAGAATTCTACATTAACTCATAATTCAGGCTTTCTTTCTCAAAAATGGATGATATATACTCACAATTGTGAGAAATAAAGCCAGAATTGCAATATGAACTCACAATTCAAGCTTTCTTTATCAGAAATGGGTGATATATACTCACAGTTGTGAGAAATTAAGCCAGAATTGCAATATAAACTCATTATTCAGGCTTTCTTTCTCAGAAATGGATGATATATACTCACAATTGTGAAAAATAAAGCCAGAATTGCAATATAAACTCATAATTCAGGCTTTCTTTCTCAGAAATGGGTGATATATACTCACAATTGTGAGAAATTAAGCCAGAATTGCAATTTAAACTCATATTTCAGGCTTTCTTTCTCAAAAATGCATGATATATTCTCACAATTGTGAGAAATAAAGCCAGAATTCAATATAAACTCATAATTCAGGCTTTCTTTCTCAGAAATGGATAACATAAACTCACAATTGTGAGAAATAAAGCCAGAATTCAATATTAACTAATAATTCAGGCTTTCTTTCTCAGAAATGGATAACATAAACTCACAATTGTGAGAAATAAAGCCAGAATTGCAATATAAACTAATAATTCAGGCTTTCTTTCTCAAAAATGAATGATATAAACTTACAATTGTGAGCATTAAAGCCAGAATTGCAATATAAACTCATAATTAAGGCTTTCTTTCTCAAAAATGGATAACATAAACTCACAATTGTGAGAAATAAAGCCAGAATTGCAATATAAACTAATAATTCAGGCTTTCTTTCTCAGAAATGAATGATATATACTCACAATTGTCAGAAATAAAGCCAGAATTGCAATATAAACTCATAATTCAGGCTTTTTTTTCTCAGAAATGGGTGATATATACTCACAATTGTGAGAAATTAAGCCAGAATTGCAATTTAAACTCATAATTCAGGCTTTCTTTCTCAAAAAAAAAATTGATATATACTCACATTTGTGAGAAATAAAGCCAGAATTGCAATATGAACTCATAATTCAGGCTTTCTTTCTCAGAAATGGTTGATATATACTCACAATTGTGAGAAATTAAGCCAGAATGGCAATATAAACTCATAATTCAGGCTTTCTTTCTCAGAAATGGGTGATATATACTCACAATTGTGAGAAATGAAGCCAGATTTGCAATATGAACTCATAATTCAGGCTTTCTTTCTCAAAAATTAATGATATAAACGTACAATTGTGAGCATTAAAGCGAGAATTGCAATATAAACTCATAATTAAGGCTTTCTTTCTCAAAAATGTATGATATAAACTTAAAATTGTTAGCATTAAAGCCAGAATTCAATATTAACTCATAATTCAGGCTTTCTTTCTCAGAAATTGGTGATATATACTCACAACTGTGAGAAATAAAGCCAGAATTCTATATTAACTCATAATTCTGGCTTTCTTTCTCAAAAATGGATGATATATACTCACAATTGTGAGAAATAAAGCCAGAATTGCAATATAAACTCACAATTCAGGCTTTATTTCTCAAAAATTAATGATATAAACGTACAATTGTGAGCATTAAAGCCAGAATTCAATATTAACTCATAATTCAGGCTTTCTTTCTCAGAAATTGGTGATATATACTCACAACTGTGAGAAATAAAGCCAGAATTCTATATTAACTCATAATTCTGGCTTTCTTTCTCAAAAATGGATGATATATACTCACAATTGTGAGAAATAAAGCCAGAATTGCAATATAAACTCATAATTCAGGCTTTCTTTCTCAGAAATGGGTGATATATACTCACAATTGTGAGAAATTAAGCCAGAATTGCAATTTAAACTCATATTTCAGGCTTTCTTTCTCAAAAATGCATGATATATTCCCACAATTGTGAGAAATAAAGCCAGAATTCAATATAAACTCATAATTCAGGCTTTCTTTCTCAGAAATGGATAACATAAACTCACAATTGTGAGAAATAAAGCCAGAATTGCAATATAAACTAATAATTCAGGCTTTCTTTATCAGAAATGGGTGATATATACTCACAATTGTGAGAAATTAAGCCAGAATTGCAATTTAAACTCATAATTCAGGCTTTCTTTCTCAAAAATGGATGATATATACTCACAATTGTGAGAAATAAAGCCAGAATTGCAATATAAACTCACAATTCAAGCTTTCTTTATCAGAAATGGGTGATATATACTCACAGTTGTGAGAAATTAAGCCAGAATTGCAATATAAACTCATTATTCAGGCTTTCTTTCTCAGAAATTGGTGATATATACTCACAACTGTGAGAAATAAAGCCAGAATTCTACATTAACTCATAATTCAGGCTTTCTTTCTCAAAAATGGATGATATATACTCACAATTGTGAGAAATAAAGCCAGAATTGCAATATAAACTCACAATTCAAGCTTTCTTTATCAGAAATGGGTGATATATACTCACAGTTGTGAGAAATTAAGCCAGAATTGCAATATAAACTCATTATTCAGGCTTTCTTTCTCAGAAATGGATGATATATACTCACAATTGTGAAAAATAAAGCCAGAATTGCAATATAAACTCATAATTCAGGCTTTCTTTCTCAGAAATGGGTGATATATACTCACAATTGTGAGAAATTAAGCCAGAATTGCAATTTAAACTCATATTTCAGGCTTTCTTTCTCAAAAATGCATGATATATTCTCACAATTGTGAGAAATAAAGCCAGAATTCAATATAAACTCATAATTCAGGCTTTCTTTCTCAGAAATGGATAACATAAACTCACAATTGTGAGAAATAAAGCCAGAATTCAATATTAACTAATAATTCAGGCTTTCTTTCTCAGAAATGGATAACATAAACTCACAATTGTGAGAAATAAAGCCAGAATTGCAATATAAACTAATAATTCAGGCTTTCTTTCTCAAAAATGAATGATATAAACTTACAATTGTGAGCATTAAAGCCAGAATTGCAATATAAACTCATAATTAAGGCTTTCTTTCTCAAAAATGGATAACATAAACTCACAATTGTGAGAAATAAAGCCAGAATTGCAATATAAACTAATAATTCAGGCTTTCTTTCTCAGAAATGAATGATATATACTCACAATTGTCAGAAATAAAGCCAGAATTGCAATATAAACTCATAATTCAGGCTTTTTTTTTCTCAGAAATGGGTGATATATACTCACAATTGTGAGAAATTAAGCCAGAATTGCAATTTAAACTCATAATTCAGGCTTTCTTTCTCAAAAAAAAATTGATGATATATACTCACATTTGTGAGAAATAAAGCCAGAATTGCAATATGAACTCATAATTCAGGCTTTCTTTCTCAGAAATGGGTGACATATACTCACAATTGTGAGAAATTAAGCCAGAATGGCAATATAAACTCATAATTCAGGCTTTCTTTCTCAGAAATGGGTGATATATACTCACAATTGTGAGAAATTAAGCCAGAATTGCAATTTAAACTCATATTTCAGGCTTTCTTTCTCCATAAACTCACAATTGTGAGAAATAAAGCCAGAATTGCAATATAAACTAATAATTCAGGCTTTCTTTATCAGAAATGGGTGATATATACTCACAATTGTGAGAAATTAAGCCAGAATTGCAATTTAAACTCATATTTCAGGCTTTCTTTCTCAAAAATGGATGATATAAACTTAAAATTGTGAGCATTAAAGCCAGAATTGCAATATGAACTCATAATTCAGGCTTTCTTTCTCAGAAATGGGTGATATATACTCACAATTGTGAGAAATTAAGCCAGAATGGCAATATAAACTAATAATTCAGGCTTTCTTTCTCAGAAATTGGTGATATATACTCACAACTGTGAGAAATAAAGCCAGAATTCTATATTAACTCATAATTCTGGCTTTCTTTCTCAAAAATGGATAATATATACTCACAATTGTGAGAAATAAAGCCAGAATTGCAATATAAACTCACAATTCAGGCTTTATTTCTCAGAAATTGGTGATATATACTCACAACTGTGAGAAATAAAGCCAGAATTCAATATTAACTCATAATTCAGGCTTTCTTTCTCAAAAATGGATGATATATACTCACAATTGTGAGAAATAAAGCCAGAATTGCAATATAAACTCACAATTCAAGCTTTCTTTATCAGAAATGGGTGATATATACTCACAGTTGTGAGAAATTAAGCCAGAATTGCAATATAAACTCATTATTCAGGCTTTCTTTCTCAGAAATTGGTGATATATACTCACAACTGTGAGAAATAAAGCCAGAATTCTACATTAACTCATAATTCAGGCTTTCTTTCTCAAAAATGGATGATATATACTCACAATTGTGAGAAATAAAGCCAGAATTGCAATATAAACTCACAATTCAAGCTTTCTTTATCAGAAATGGGTGATATATACTCACAGTTGTGAGAAATTAAGCCAGAATTGCAATATAAACTCATTATTCAGGCTTTCTTTCTCAGAAATGGATGATATATACTCACAATTGTGAAAAATAAAGCCAGAATTGCAATATAAACTCATAATTCAGGCTTTCTTTCTCAGAAATGGGTGATATATACTCACAATTGTGAGAAATTAAGCCAGAATTGCAATTTAAACTCATATTTCAGGCTTTCTTTCTCAAAAATGCATGATATATTCTCACAATTGTGAGAAATAAAGCCAGAATTCAATATAAACTCATAATTCAGGCTTTCTTTCTCAGAAATGGATAACATAAACTCACAATTGTGAGAAATAAAGCCAGAATTCAATATTAACTAATAATTCAGGCTTTCTTTCTCAGAAATGGATAACATCAACTCACAATTGTGAGAAATAAAGCCAGAATTGCAATATAAACTAATAATTCAGGCTTTCTTTCTCAAAAATGAATGATATAAACTTACAATTGTGAGCATTAAAGCCAGAATTGCAATATAAACTCATAATTAAGGCTTTCTTTCTCAAAAATGGATAACATAAACTCACAATTGTGAGAAATAAAGCCAGAATTGCAATATAAACTAATAATTCAGGCTTTCTTTCTCAGAAATGAATGATATATACTCACAATTGTCAGAAATAAAGCCAGAATTGCAATATAAACTCATAATTCAGGCTTTTTTTTTCTCAGAAATGGGTGATATATACTCACAATTGTGAGAAATTAAGCCAGAATTGCAATTTAAACTCATAATTCAGGCTTTCTTTCTCAAAAAAAATTGATGATATATACTCACATTTGTGAGAAATAAAGCCAGAATTGCAATATGAACTCATAATTCAGGCTTTCTTTCTCAGAAATGGGTGATATATACTCACAATTGTGAGAAATTAAGCCAGAATGGCAATATAAACTCATAATTCAGGCTTTCTTTCTCAGAAATGGGTGATATATACTCACAATTGTGAGAAATTAAGCCAGAATTGCAATTTAAACTCATATTTCAGGCTTTCTTTCTCCATAAACTCACAATTGTGAGAAATAAAGCCAGAATTGCAATATAAACTAATAATTCAGGCTTTCTTTATCAGAAATGGGTGATATATACTCACAATTGTGAGAAATTAAGCCAGAATTGCAATTTAAACTCATATTTCAGGCTTTCTTTCTCAAAAATGGATGATATAAACTTAAAATTGTGAGCATTAAAGCCAGAATTGCAATATGAACTCATAATTCAGGCTTTCTTTCTCAGAAATGGGTGATATATACTCACAATTGTGAGAAATTAAGCCAGAATGGCAATATAAACTAATAATTCAGGCTTTCTTTCTCAGAAATTGGTGATATATACTCACAACTGTGAGAAATAAAGCCAGAATTCTATATTAACTCATAATTCTGGCTTTCTTTCTCAAAAATGGATAATATATACTCACAATTGTGAGAAATAAAGCCAGAATTGCAATATAAACTCACAATTCAGGCTTTATTTCTCAGAAATTGGTGATATATACTCACAACTGTGAGAAATAAAGCCAGAATTCAATATTAACTCATAATTCAGGCTTTCTTTCTCAAAAATGGATGATATATACTCACAATTGTGAGAAATAAAGCCAGAATTGCAATATAAACTCACAATTCAAGCTTTCTTTATCAGAAATGGGTGATATATACTCACAGTTGTGAGAAATTAAGCCAGAATTGCAATATAAACTCATTATTCAGGCTTTCTTTCTCAGAAATTGGTGATATATACTCACAACTGTGAGAAATAAAGCCAGAATTCTACATTAACTCATAATTCAGGCTTTCTTTCTCAAAAATGGATGATATATACTCACAATTGTGAGAAATAAAGCCAGAATTGCAATATAAACTCACAATTCAAGCTTTCTTTATCAGAAATGGGTGATATATACTCACAGTTGTGAGAAATTAAGCCAGAATTGCAATATAAACTCATTATTCAGGCTTTCTTTCTCAGAAATGGATGATATATACTCACAATTGTGAAAAATAAAGCCAGAATTGCAATATAAACTCATAATTCAGGCTTTCTTTCTCAGAAATGGGTGATATATACTCACAATTGTGAGAAATTAAGCCAGAATTGCAATTTAAACTCATATTTCAGGCTTTCTTTCTCAAAAATGCATGATATATTCTCACAATTGTGAGAAATAAAGCCAGAATTCAATATAAACTCATAATTCAGGCTTTCTTTCTCAGAAATGGATAACATAAACTCACAATTGTGAGAAATAAAGCCAGAATTCAATATTAACTAATAATTCAGGCTTTCTTTCTCAGAAATGGATAACATCAACTCACAATTGTGAGAAATAAAGCCAGAATTGCAATATAAACTAATAATTCAGGCTTTCTTTCTCAAAAATGAATGATATAAACTTACAATTGTGAGCATTAAAGCCAGAATTGCAATATAAACTCATAATTAAGGCTTTCTTTCTCAAAAATGGATAACATAAACTCACAATTGTGAGAAATAAAGCCAGAATTGCAATATAAACTAATAATTCAGGCTTTCTTTCTCAGAAATGAATGATATATACTCACAATTGTCAGAAATAAAGCCAGAATTGCAATATAAACTCATAATTCAGGCTTTTTTTTTCTCAGAAATGGGTGATATATACTCACAATTGTGAGAAATTAAGCCAGAATTGCAATTTAAACTCATAATTCAGGCTTTCTTTCTCAAAAAAAATTGATGATATATACTCACATTTGTGAGAAATAAAGCCAGAATTGCAATATGAACTCATAATTCAGGCTTTCTTTCTCAGAAATGGGTGATATATACTCACAATTGTGAGAAATTAAGCCAGAATGGCAATATAAACTCATAATTCAGGCTTTCTTTCTCAGAAATGGGTGATATATACTCACAATTGTGAGAAATTAAGCCAGAATTGCAATTTAAACTCATATTTCAGGCTTTCTTTCTCCATAAACTCACAATTGTGAGAAATAAAGCCAGAATTGCAATATAAACTAATAATTCAGGCTTTCTTTATCAGAAATGGGTGATATATACTCACAATTGTGAGAAATTAAGCCAGAATTGCAATTTAAACTCATATTTCAGGCTTTCTTTCTCAAAAATGGATGATATAAACTTAAAATTGTGAGCATTAAAGCCAGAATTGCAATATGAACTCATAATTCAGGCTTTCTTTCTCAGAAATGGGTGATATATACTCACAATTGTGAGAAATTAAGCCAGAATGGCAATATAAACTAATAATTCAGGCTTTCTTTCTCAGAAATTGGTGATATATACTCACAACTGTGAGAAATAAAGCCAGAATTCTATATTAACTCATAATTCTGGCTTTCTTTCTCAAAAATGGATAATATATACTCACAATTGTGAGAAATAAAGCCAGAATTGCAATATAAACTCACAATTCAGGCTTTATTTCTCAGAAATTGGTGATATATACTCACAACTGTGAGAAATAAAGCCAGAATTCAATATTAACTCATAATTCAGGCTTTCTTTCTCAAAAATGGATGATATATACTCACAATTGTGAGAAATAAAGCCAGAATTGCAATATAAACTCACAATTCAAGCTTTCTTTATCAGAAATGGGTGATATATACACACAGTTGTGAGAAATTAAGCCAGAATTGCAATATAAACTCATTATTCAGGCTTTCTTTCTCAGAAATTGGTGATATATACTCACAACTGTGAGAAATAAAGCCAGAATTCTACATTAACTCATAATTCAGGCTTTCTTTCTCAAAAATGGATGATATATACTCACAATTGTGAGAAATAAAGCCAGAATTGCAATATAAACTCACAATTCAAGCTTTCTTTATCAGAAATGGGTGATATATACTCACAGTTGTGAGAAATTAAGCCAGAATTGCAATATAAACTCATTATTCAGGCTTTCTTTCTCAGAAATGGATGATATATACTCACAATTGTGAAAAATAAAGCCAGAATTGCAATATAAACTCATAATTCAGGCTTTCTTTCTCAGAAATGGGTGATATATACTCACAATTGTGAGAAATTAAGCCAGAATTGCAATTTAAACTCATATTTCAGGCTTTCTTTCTCAAAAATGCATGATATATTCCCACAATTGTGAGAAATAAAGCCAGAATTCAATATAAACTCATAATTCAGGCTTTCTTTCTCAGAAATGGATAACATAAACTCACAATTGTGAGAAATAAAGCCAGAATTCAATATTAACTAATAATTCAGGCTTTCTTTCTCAGAAATGGATAACATCAACTCACAATTGTGAGAAATAAAGCCAGAATTGCAATATAAACTAATAATTCAGGCTTTCTTTATCAGAAATGGGTGATATATACTCACAATTGTGAGAAATTAAGCCAGAATTGCAATTTAAACTCATATTTCAGGCTTTCTTTCTCAAAAATGGATGATATAAACTTAAAATTGTGAGAAATAAAGCCAGAATTGCAATATAAACTCACAATTCAAGCTTTCTTTATCAGAAATGGGTGATATATACTCACAGTTGTGAGAAATTAAGCCAGAATTGCAATATAAACTCATTATTCAGGCTTTCTTTCTCAGAAATTGGTGATATATACTCACAACTGTGAGAAATAAAGCCAGAATTCTACATTAACTCATAATTCAGGCTTTCTTTCTCAAAAATGGATGATATATACTCACAATTGTGAGAAATAAAGCCAGAATTGCAATATAAACTCACAATTCAAGCTTTCTTTATCAGAAATGGGTGATATATACTCACAGTTGTGAGAAATTAAGCCAGAATTGCAATATAAACTCATTATTCAGGCTTTCTTTCTCAGAAATGGATGATATATACTCACAATTGTGAAAAATAAAGCCAGAATTGCAATATAAACTCATAATTCAGGCTTTCTTTCTCAGAAATGGGTGATATATACTCACAGTTGTGAGAAATTAAGCCAGAATTGCAATTTAAACTCATATTTCAGGCTTTCTTTCTCAAAAATGCATGATATATTCTCACAATTGTGAGAAATAAAGCCAGAATTCAATATAAACTCATAATTCAGGCTTTCTTTCTCAGAAATGGATAACATAAACTCACAATTGTGAGAAATAAAGCCAGAATTCAATATTAACTAATAATTCAGGCTTTCTTTCTCAGAAATGGATAGCATAAACTCACAATTGTGAGAAATAAAGCCAGAATTGCAATATAAACTAATAATTCAGGCTTTCTTTCTCAAAAATGAATGATATAAACTTACAATTGTGAGCATTAAAGCCAGAATTGCAATATAAACTCATAATTAAGGCTTTCTTTCTCAAAAATGGATAACATAAACTCACAATTGTGAGAAATAAAGCCAGAATTGCAATATAAACTAATAATTCAGGCTTTCTTTCTCAGAAATGAATGATATATACTCACAATTGTCAGAAATAAAGCCAGAATTGCAATATAAACTCATAATTCAGGCTTTTTTTTCTCAGAAATGGGTGATATATACTCACAATTGTGAGAAATTAAGCCAGAATTGCAATTTAAACTCATAATTCAGGCTTTCTTTCTCAAAAAAAAATTGATATATACTCACATTTGTGAGAAATAAAGCCAGAATTGCAATATGAACTCATAATTCAGGCTTTCTTTCTCAGAAATGGGTGATATATACTCACAATTGTGAGAAATTAAGCCAGAATGGCAATATAAACTCATAATTCAGGCTTTCTTTCTCAGAAATGGGTGATATATACTCACAATTGTGAGAAATGAAGCCAGAATTGCAATATGAACTCATAATTCAGGCTTTCTTTCTCAAAAATTAATGATATAAACGTACAATTGTGAGCATTAAAGCGAGAATTGCAATATAAACTCATAATTAAGGCTTTCTTTCTCAAAAATGTATGATATAAACTTAAAATTGTGAGCATTAAAGCCAGAATTCAATATTAACTCATAATTCAGGCTTTCTTTCTCAGAAATTGGTGATATATACTCACAACTGTGAGAAATAAAGCCAGAATTCTATATTAACTCATAATTCTGGCTTTCTTTCTCAAAAATGGATGATATATACTCACAATTGTGAGAAATAAAGCCAGAATTGCAATATAAACTCACAATTCAGGCTTTATTTCTCAAAAATTAATGATGTAAACGTACAATTGTGAGCATTAAAACCAGAATTCAATATTAACTCATAATTCAGGCTTTCTTTCTCAGAAATTGGTGATATATACTCACAACTGTGAGAAATAAAGCCAGAATTCTATATTAACTCATAATTCTGGCTTTCTTTCTCAAAAATGGATGATATATACTCACAATTGTGAGAAATAAAGCCAGAATTGCAATATAAACTCACAATTCAAGCTTTCTTTATCGGAAATGGGTGATATATACTCACAGTTGTGAGAAATTAAGCCAGAATTGCAATATAAACTCATTATTCAGGCTTTCTTTCTCAGAAATTGGTGATATATACTCACAATTGTGAAAAATAAAGCCAGAATTGCAATATAAACTCATAATTCAGGCTTTCTTTCTCAGAAATGGGTGATATATACTCACAATTGTGAGAAATTAAGCCAGAATTGCAATTTAAACTCATATTTCAGGCTTTCTTTCTCAAAAATGCATGATATATTCCCACAATTGTGAGAAATAAAGCCAGAATTCAATATAAACTCATAATTCAGGCTTTCTTTCTCAGAAATGGATAACATAAACTCACAATTGTGAGAAATAAAGCCAGAATTGCAATATAAACTAATAATTCAGGCTTTCTTTATCAGAAATGGGTGATATATACTCACAATTGTGAGAAATTAAGCCAGAATTGCAATTTAAACTCATATTTCAGGCTTTCTTTCTCAAAAATGGATGATATAAACTTAAAATTGTGAGAAATAAAGCCAGAATTGCAATATAAACTCACAATTCAAGCTTTCTTTATCAGAAATGGGTGATATATACTCACAGTTGTGAGAAATTAAGCCAGAATTGCAATATAAACTCATTATTCAGGCTTTCTTTCTCAGAAATGGATGATATATACTCACAATTGTGAAAAATAAAGCCAGAATTGCAATATAAACTCATAATTCAGGCTTTCTTTCTCAGAAATGGGTGATATATACTCACAATTGTGAGAAATTAAGCCAGAATTGCAATTTAAACTCATATTTCAGGCTTTCTTTCTCAAAAATGCATGATATATTCTCACAATTGTGAGAAATAAAGCCAGAATTCAATATAAACTCATAATTCAGGCTTTCTTTCTCAGAAATGGATAACATAAACTCACAATTGTGAGAAATAAAGCCAGAATTCAATATTAACTAATAATTCAGGCTTTCTTTCTCAGAAATGGATAACATAAACTCACAATTGTGAGAAATAAAGCCAGAATTGCAATATAAACTAATAATTCAGGCTTTCTTTCTCAAAAATGAATGATATAAACTTACAATTGTGAGCATTAAAGCCAGAATTGCAATATAAACTCATAATTAAGGCTTTCTTTCTCAAAAATGGATAACATAAACTCACAATTGTGAGAAATAAAGCCAGAATTGCAATATAAACTAATAATTCAGGCTTTCTTTCTCAGAAATGAATGATATATACTCACAATTGTCAGAAATAAAGCCAGAATTGCAATATAAACTCATAATTCAGGCTTTTTTTTTCTCAGAAATGGGTGATATATACTCACAATTGTGAGAAATTAAGCCAGAATTGCAATTTAAACTCATAATTCAGGCTTTCTTTCTCAAAAAAAATTGATGATATATACTCACATTTGTGAGAAATAAAGCCAGAATTGCAATATGAACTCATAATTCAGGCTTTCTTTCTCAGAAATGGGTGATATATACTCACAATTGTGAGAAATTAAGCCAGAATGGCAATATAAACTCATAATTCAGGCTTTCTTTCTCAGAAATGGGTGATATATACTCACAATTGTGAGAAATTAAGCCAGAATTGCAATTTAAACTCATATTTAAGGCTTTCTTTCTCCATAAACTCACAATTGTGAGAAATAAAGCCAGAATTGCAATATAAACTAATAATTCAGGCTTTCTTTATCAGAAATGGGTGATATATACTCACAATTGTGAGAAATTAAGCCAGAATTGCAATTTAAACTCATATTTCAGGCTTTCTTTCTCAAAAATGGATGATATAAACTTAAAATTGTGAGCATTAAAGCCAGAATTGCAATATGAACTCATAATTCAGGCTTTCTTTCTCAGAAATGGGTGATATATACTCACAATTGTGAGAAATTAAGCCAGAATGGCAATATAAACTAATAATTCAGGCTTTCTTTCTCAGAAATTGGTGATATATACTCACAACTGTGAGAAATAAAGCCAGAATTCTATATTAACTCATAATTCTGGCTTTCTTTCTCAAAAATGGATAATATATACTCACAATTGTGAGAAATAAAGCCAGAATTGCAATATAAACTCACAATTCAGGCTTTATTTCTCAGAAATTGGTGATATATACTCACAACTGTGAGAAATAAAGCCAGAATTCAATATTAACTCATAATTCAGGCTTTCTTTCTCAAAAATGGATGATATATACTCACAGTTGTGAGAAATAAAGCCAGAATTGCAATATAAACTCACAATTCAAGCTTTCTTTATCAGAAATGGGTGATATATACTCACAGTTGTGAGAAATTAAGCCATAATTGCAATATAAACTCATTATTCAGGCTTTCTTTCTCAGAAATTGGTGATATATACTCACAACTGTGAGAAATAAAGCCAGAATTCTACATTAACTCATAATTCAGGCTTTCTTTCTCAAAAATGGATGATATATACTCACAATTGTGAGAAATAAAGCCAGAATTGCAATATAAACTCACAATTCAAGCTTTCTTTATCATAAATGGGTGATATATACTCACAGTTGTGAGAAATTAAGCCAGAATTGCAATATAAACTCATTATTCAGGCTTTCTTTCTCAGAAATGGATGATATATACTCACAATTGTGAAAAATAAAGCCAGAATTGCAATATAAACTCATAATTCAGGCTTTCTTTCTCAGAAATGGGTGATATATACTCACAATTGTGAGAAATTAAGCCAGAATTGCAATTTAAACTCATATTTCAGGCTTTCTTTCTCAAAAATGCATGATATATTCCCACAATTGTGAGAAATAAAGCCAGAATTCAATATAAACTCATAATTCAGGCTTTCTTTCTCAGAAATGGATAACATAAACTCACAATTGTGAGAAATAAAGCCAGAATTCAATATTAACTAATAATTCAGGCTTTCTTTCTCAGAAATGGATAACATCAACTCACAATTGTGAGAAATAAAGCCAGAATTGCAATATAAACTAATAATTCAGGCTTTCTTTATCAGAAATGGGTGATATATACTCACAATTGTGAGAAATTAAGCCAGAATTGCAATTTAAACTCATATTTCAGGCTTTCTTTCTCAAAAATGGATGATATAAACTTAAAATTGTGAGAAATAAAGCCAGAATTGCAATATAAACTCACAATTCAAGCTTTCTTTATCAGAAATGGGTGATATATACTCACAGTTGTGAGAAATTAAGCCAGAATTGCAATATAAACTCATTATTCAGGCTTTCTTTCTCAGAAATTGGTGATATATACTCACAACTGTGAGAAATAAAGCCAGAATTCTACATTAACTCATAATTCAGGCTTTCTTTCTCAAAAATGGATGATATATACTCACAATTGTGAGAAATAAAGCCAGAATTGCAATATAAACTCACAATTCAAGCTTTCTTTATCAGAAATGGGTGATATATACTCACAGTTGTGAGAAATTAAGCCAGAATTGCAATATAAACTCATTATTCAGGCTTTCTTTCTCAGAAATGGATGATATATACTCACAATTGTGAAAAATAAAGCCAGAATTGCAATATAAACTCATAATTCAGGCTTTCTTTCTCAGAAATGGGTGATATATACTCACAATTGTGAGAAATTAAGCCAGAATTGCAATTTAAACTCATATTTCAGGCTTTCTTTCTCAAAAATGCATGATATATTCTCACAATTGTGAGAAATAAAGCCAGAATTCAATATAAACTCATAATTCAGGCTTTCTTTCTCAGAAATGGATAACATAAACTCACAATTGTGAGAAATAAAGCCAGAATTCAATATTAACTAATAATTCAGGCTTTCTTTCTCAGAAATGGATAACATAAACTCACAATTGTGAGAAATAAAGCCAGAATTGCAATATAAACTAATAATTCAGGCTTTCTTTCTCAAAAATGAATGATATAAACTTACAATTGTGAGCATTAAAGCCAGAATTGCAATATAAACTCATAATTAAGGCTTTCTTTCTCAAAAATGGATAACATAAACTCACAATTGTGAGAAATAAAGCCAGAATTGCAATATAAACTAATAATTCAGGCTTTCTTTCTCAGAAATGAATGATATATACTCACAATTGTCAGAAATAAAGCCAGAATTGCAATATAAACTCATAATTCAGGCTTTTTTTTTCTCAGAAATGGGTGATATATACTCACAATTGTGAGAAATTAAGCCAGAATTGCAATTTAAACTCATAATTCAGGCTTTCTTTCTCAAAAAAAAATTGATGATATATACTCACATTTGTGAGAAATAAAGCCAGAATTGCAATATGAACTCATAATTCAGGCTTTCTTTCTCAGAAATGGGTGATATATACTCACAATTGTGAGAAATTAAGCCAGAATTGCAATATAAACTCATAATTCAGGCTTTCTTTCTCAGAAATGGGTGATATATACTCACAATTGTGAGAAATTAAGCCAGAATTGCAATTTAAACTCATATTTCAGGCTTTCTTTCTCCATAAACTCACAATTGTGAGAAATAAAGCCAGAATTGCAATATAAACTAATAATTCAGGCTTTCTTTATCAGAAATGGGTGATATATACTCACAATTGTGAGAAATTAAGCCAGAATTGCAATTTAAACTCATATTTCAGGCTTTCTTTCTCAAAAATGGATGATATAAACTTAAAATTGTGAGCATTAAAGCCAGAATTGCAATATGAACTCATAATTCAGGCTTTCTTTCTCAGAAATGGGTGATATATACTCACAATTGTGAGAAATTAAGCCAGAATGGCAATATAAACTAATAATTCAGGCTTTCTTTCTCAGAAATTGGTGATATATACTCACAACTGTGAGAAATAAAGCCAGAATTCTATATTAACTCATAATTCTGGCTTTCTTTCTCAAAAATGGATAATATATACTCACAATTGTGAGAAATAAAGCCAGAATTGCAATATAAACTCACAATTCAGGCTTTATTTCTCAGAAATTGGTGATATATACTCACAACTGTGAGAAATAAAGCCAGAATTCAATATTAACTCATAATTCTGGCTTTCTTTCTCAAAAATGGATAATATATACTCACAATTGTGAGAAATAAAGCCAGAATTGCAATATAAACTCACAATTCAGGCTTTATTTCTCAGAAATTGGTGATATATACTCACAACTGTGAGAAATAAAGCCAGAATTCAATATTAACTCATAATTCAGGCTTTCTTTCTCAAAAATGGATGATATATACTCACAATTGTGAGAAATAAAGCCAGAATTGCAATATAAACTCACAATTCAAGCTTTCTTTATCAGAAATGGGTGATATATACTCACAGTTGTGAGAAATTAAGCCAGAATTGCAATATAAACTCATTATTCAGGCTTTCTTTCTCAGAAATTGGTGATATATACTCACAACTGTGAGAAATAAAGCCAGAATTCTACATTAACTCATAATTCAGGCTTTCTTTCTCAAAAATGGATGATATATACTCACAATTGTGAGAAATAAAGCCAGAATTGCAATATAAACTCACAATTCAAGCTTTCTTTATCAGAAATGGGTGATATATACTCACAGTTGTGAGAAATTAAGCCAGAATTGCAATATAAACTCATTATTCAGGCTTTCTTTCTCAGAAATGGATGATATATACTCACAATTGTGAAAAATAAAGCCAGAATTGCAATATAAACTCATAATTCAGGCTTTCTTTCTCAGAAATGGGTGATATATACTCACAATTGTGAGAAATTAAGCCAGAATTGCAATTTAAACTCATATTTCAGGCTTTCTTTCTCAAAAATGCATGATATATTCTCACAATTGTGAGAAATAAAGCCAGAATTCAATATAAACTCATAATTCAGGCTTTCTTTCTCAGAAATGGATAACATAAACTCACAATTGTGAGAAATAAAGCCAGAATTCAATATTAACTAATAATTCAGGCTTTCTTTCTCAGAAATGGATAGCATAAACTCACAATTGTGAGAAATAAAGCCAGAATTGCAATATAAACTAATAATTCAGGCTTTCTTTCTCAAAAATGAATGATATAAACTTACAATTGTGAGCATTAAAGCCAGAATTGCAATATAAACTCATAATTAAGGCTTTCTTTCTCAAAAATGGATAACATAAACTCACAATTGTGAGAAATAAAGCCAGAATTGCAATATAAACTAATAATTCAGGCTTTCTTTCTCAGAAATGAATGATATATACTCACAATTGTCAGAAATAAAGCCAGAATTGCAATATAAACTCATAATTCAGGCTTTTTTTTCTCAGAAATGGGTGATATATACTCACAATTGTGAGAAATTAAGCCAGAATTGCAATTTAAACTCATAATTCAGGCTTTCTTTCTCAAAAAAAAATTGATATATACTCACATTTGTGAGAAATAAAGCCAGAATTGCAATATGAACTCATAATTCAGGCTTTCTTTCTCAGAAATGGGTGATATATACTCACAATTGTGAGAAATTAAGCCAGAATGGCAATATAAACTCATAATTCAGGCTTTCTTTCTCAGAAATGGGTGATATATACTCACAATTGTGAGAAATGAAGCCAGAATTGCAATATGAACTCATAATTCAGGCTTTCTTTCTCAAAAATTAATGATATAAACGTACAATTGTGAGCATTAAAGCGAGAATTGCAATATAAACTCATAATTAAGGCTTTCTTTCTCAAAAATGTATGATATAAACTTAAAATTGTGAGCATTAAAGCCAGAATTCAATATTAACTCATAATTCAGGCTTTCTTTCTCAGAAATTGGTGATATATACTCACAACTGTGAGAAATAAAGCCAGAATTCTATATTAACTCATAATTCTGGCTTTCTTTCTCAAAAATGGATGATATATACTCACAATTGTGAGAAATAAAGCCAGAATTGCAATATAAACTCACAATTCAGGCTTTATTTCTCAAAAATTAATGATGTAAACGTACAATTGTGAGCATTAAAACCAGAATTCAATATTAACTCATAATTCAGGCTTTCTTTCTCAGAAATTGGTGATATATACTCACAACTGTGAGAAATAAAGCCAGAATTATATATTAACTCATAATTCTGGCTTTCTTTCTCAAAAATGGATGATATATACTCACAATTGTGAGAAATAAAGCCAGAATTGCAATATAAACTCACAATTCAAGCTTTCTTTATCGGAAATGGGTGATATATACTCACAGTTGTGAGAAATTAAGCCAGAATTGCAATATAAACTCATTATTCAGGCTTTCTTTCTCAGAAATTGGTGATATATACTCACAATTGTGAAAAATAAAGCCAGAATTGCAATATAAACTCATAATTCAGGCTTTCTTTCTCAGAAATGGGTGATATATACTCACAATTGTGAGAAATTAAGCCAGAATTGCAATTTAAACTCATATTTCAGGCTTTCTTTCTCAAAAATGCATGATATATTCCCACAATTGTGAAAAATAAAGCCAGAATTGCAATATAAACTCATAATTCAGGCTTTCTTTCTCAGAAATGGGTGATATATACTCACAACTGTGAGAAATTAAGCCAGAATTGCAATTTAAACTCATATTTCAGGCTTTCTTTCTCAAAAATGGATGATATAAACTTAAAATTGTGAGAAATAAAGCCAGAATTGCAATATAAACTCACAATTCAAGCTTTCTTTATCAGAAATGGGTGATATATACTCACAGTTGTGAGAAATTAAGCCAGAATTGCAATATAAACTCATTATTCAGGCTTTCTTTCTCAGAAATGGATGATATATACTCACAATTGTGAAAAATAAAGCCAGAATTGCAATATAAACTCATAATTCAGGCTTTCTTTCTCAGAAATGGGTGATATATACTCACAATTGTGAGAAATTAAGCCAGAATTGCAATTTAAACTCATATTTCAGGCTTTCTTTCTCAAAAATGCATGATATATTCCCACAATTGTGAGAAATAAAGCCAGAATTCAATATAAACTCATAATTCAGGCTTTCTTTCTCAGAAATGGATAACATAAACTCACAATTGTGAGAAATAAAGCCAGAATTCAATATTAACTAATAATTCAGGCTTTCTTTCTCAGAAATGGATAACATCAACTCACAATTGTGAGAAATAAAGCCAGAATTGCAATATAAACTAATAATTCAGGCTTTCTTTATCAGAAATGGGTGATATATACTCACAATTGTGAGAAATTAAGCCAGAATTGCAATTTAAACTCATATTTCAGGCTTTCTTTCTCAAAAATGGATGATATAAACTTAAAATTGTGAGAAATAAAGCCAGAATTGCAATATAAACTCACAATTCAAGCTTTCTTTATCAGAAATGGGTGATATATACTCACAGTTGTGAGAAATTAAGCCAGAATTGCAATATAAACTCATTATTCAGGCTTTCTTTCTCAGAAATTGGTGATATATACTCACAACTGTGAGAAATAAAGCCAGAATTCTACATTAACTCATAATTCAGGCTTTCTTTCTCAAAAATGGATGATATATACTCACAATTGTGAGAAATAAAGCCAGAATTGCAATATAAACTCACAATTCAAGCTTTCTTTATCAGAAATGGGTGATATATACTCACAGTTGTGAGAAATTAAGCCAGAATTGCAATATAAACTCATTATTCAGGCTTTCTTTCTCAGAAATGGATGATATATACTCACAATTGTGAAAAATAAAGCCAGAATTGCAATATAAACTCATAATTCAGGCTTTCTTTCTCAGAAATGGGTGATATATACTCACAATTGTGAGAAATTAAGCCAGAATTGCAATTTAAACTCATATTTCAGGCTTTCTTTCTCAAAAATGCATGATATATTCTCACAATTGTGAGAAATAAAGCCAGAATTCAATATAAACTCATAATTCAGGCTTTCTTTCTCAGAAATGGATAACATAAACTCACAATTGTGAGAAATAAAGCCAGAATTCAATATTAACTAATAATTCAGGCTTTCTTTCTCAGAAATGGATAGCATAAACTCACAATTGTGAGAAATAAAGCCAGAATTGCAATATAAACTAATAATTCAGGCTTTCTTTCTCAAAAATGAATGATATAAACTTACAATTGTGAGCATTAAAGCCAGAATTGCAATATAAACTCATAATTAAGGCTTTCTTTCTCAAAAATGGATAACATAAACTCACAATTGTGAGAAATAAAGCCAGAATTGCAATATAAACTAATAATTCAGGCTTTCTTTCTCAGAAATGAATGATATATACTCACAATTGTCAGAAATAAAGCCAGAATTGCAATATAAACTCATAATTCAGGCTTTTTTTTCTCAGAAATGGGTGATATATACTCACAATTGTGAGAAATTAAGCCAGAATTGCAATTTAAACTCATAATTCAGGCTTTCTTTCTCAAAAAAAAATTGATATATACTCACATTTGTGAGAAATAAAGCCAGAATTGCAATATGAACTCATAATTCAGGCTTTCTTTCTCAGAAATGGGTGATATATACTCACAATTGTGAGAAATTAAGCCAGAATGGCAATATAAACTCATAATTCAGGCTTTCTTTCTCAGAAATGGGTGATATATACTCACAATTGTGAGAAATGAAGCCAGAATTGCAATATGAACTCATAATTCAGGCTTTCTTTCTCAAAAATTAATGATATAAACGTACAATTGTGAGCATTAAAGCGAGAATTGCAATATAAACTCATAATTAAGGCTTTCTTTCTCAAAAATGTATGATATAAACTTAAAATTGTGAGCATTAAAGCCAGAATTCAATATTAACTCATAATTCAGGCTTTCTTTCTCAGAAATTGGTGATATATACTCACAACTGTGAGAAATAAAGCCAGAATTCTATATTAACTCATAATTCTGGCTTTCTTTCTCAAAAATGGATGATATATACTCACAATTGTGAGAAATAAAGCCAGAATTGCAATATAAACTCACAATTCAGGCTTTATTTCTCAAAAATTAATGATGTAAACGTACAATTGTGAGCATTAAAACCAGAATTCAATATTAACTCATAATTCAGGCTTTCTTTCTCAGAAATTGGTGATATATACTCACAACTGTGAGAAATAAAGCCAGAATTCTATATTAACTCATAATTCTGGCTTTCTTTCTCAAAAATGGATGATATATACTCACAATTGTGAGAAATAAAGCCAGAATTGCAATATAAACTCACAATTCAAGCTTTCTTTATCGGAAATGGGTGATATATACTCACAGTTGTGAGAAATTAAGCCAGAATTGCAATATAAACTCATTATTCAGGCTTTCTTTCTCAGAAATTGGTGATATATACTCACAATTGTGAAAAATAAAGCCAGAATTGCAATATAAACTCATAATTCAGGCTTTCTTTCTCAGAAATGGGTGATATATACTCACAATTGTGAGAAATTAAGCCAGAATTGCAATTTAAACTCATATTTCAGGCTTTCTTTCTCAAAAATGCATGATATATTCCCACAATTGTGAGAAATAAAGCCAGAATTCAATATAAACTCATAATTCAGGCTTTCTTTCTCAGAAATGGATAACATAAACTCACAATTGTGAGAAATAAAGCCAGAATTGCAATATAAACTAATAATTCAGGCTTTCTTTATCAGAAATGGGTGATATATACTCACAATTGTGAGAAATTAAGCCAGAATTGCAATTTAAACTCATATTTCAGGCTTTCTTTCTCAAAAATGGATGATATAAACTTAAAATTGTGAGAAATAAAGCCAGAATTGCAATATAAACTCACAATTCAAGCTTTCTTTATCAGAAATGGGTGATATATACTCACAGTTGTGAGAAATTAAGCCAGAATTGCAATATAAACTCATTATTCAGGCTTTCTTTCTCAGAAATGGATGATATATACTCACAATTGTGAAAAATAAAGCCAGAATTGCAATATAAACTCATAATTCAGGCTTTCTTTCTCAGAAATGGGTGATATATACTCACAATTGTGAGAAATTAAGCCAGAATTGCAATTTAAACTCATATTTCAGGCTTTCTTTCTCAAAAATGCATGATATATTCTCACAATTGTGAGAAATAAAGCCAGAATTCAATATAAACTCATAATTCAGGCTTTCTTTCTCAGAAATGGATAACATAAACTCACAATTGTGAGAAATAAAGCCAGAATTCAATATTAACTAATAATTCAGGCTTTCTTTCTCAGAAATGGATAACATAAACTCACAATTGTGAGAAATAAAGCCAGAATTGCAATATAAACTAATAATTCAGGCTTTCTTTCTCAAAAATGAATGATATAAACTTACAATTGTGAGCATTAAAGCCAGAATTGCAATATAAACTCATAATTAAGGCTTTCTTTCTCAAAAATGGATAACATAAACTCACAATTGTGAGAAATAAAGCCAGAATTGCAATATAAACTAATAATTCAGGCTTTCTTTCTCAGAAATGAATGATATATACTCACAATTGTCAGAAATAAAGCCAGAATTGCAATATAAACTCATAATTCAGGCTTTTTTTTCTCAGAAATGGGTGATATATACTCACAATTGTGAGAAATTAAGCCAGAATTGCAATTTAAACTCATAATTCAGGCTTTCTTTCTCAAAAAAAAAATTGATATATACTCACATTTGTGAGAAATAAAGCCAGAATTGCAATATGAACTCATAATTCAGGCTTTCTTTCTCAGAAATGGTTGATATATACTCACAATTGTGAGAAATTAAGCCAGAATGGCAATATAAACTCATAATTCAGGCTTTCTTTCTCAGAAATGGGTGATATATACTCACAATTGTGAGAAATGAAGCCAGATTTGCAATATGAACTCATAATTCAGGCTTTCTTTCTCAAAAATTAATGATATAAACGTACAATTGTGAGCATTAAAGCGAGAATTGCAATATAAACTCATAATTAAGGCTTTCTTTCTCAAAAATGTATGATATAAACTTAAAATTGTTAGCATTAAAGCCAGAATTCAATATTAACTCATAATTCAGGCTTTCTTTCTCAGAAATTGGTGATATATACTCACAACTGTGAGAAATAAAGCCAGAATTCTATATTAACTCATAATTCTGGCTTTCTTTCTCAAAAATGGATGATATATACTCACAATTGTGAGAAATAAAGCCAGAATTGCAATATAAACTCACAATTCAGGCTTTATTTCTCAAAAATTAATGATATAAACGTACAATTGTGAGCATTAAAGCCAGAATTCAATATTAACTCATAATTCAGGCTTTCTTTCTCAGAAATTGGTGATATATACTCACAACTGTGAGAAATAAAGCCAGAATTCTATATTAACTCATAATTCTGGCTTTCTTTCTCAAAAATGGATGATATATACTCACAATTGTGAGAAATAAAGCCAGAATTGCAATATAAACTCATAATTCAGGCTTTCTTTCTCAGAAATGGGTGATATATACTCACAATTGTGAGAAATTAAGCCAGAATTGCAATTTAAACTCATATTTCAGGCTTTCTTTCTCAAAAATGCATGATATATTCCCACAATTGTGAGAAATAAAGCCAGAATTCAATATAAACTCATAATTCAGGCTTTCTTTCTCAGAAATGGATAACATAAACTCACAATTGTGAGAAATAAAGCCAGAATTGCAATATAAACTAATAATTCAGGCTTTCTTTATCAGAAATGGGTGATATATACTCACAATTGTGAGAAATTAAGCCAGAATTGCAATTTAAACTCATAATTCAGGCTTTCTTTCTCAAAAATGGATGATATATACTCACAATTGTGAGAAATAAAGCCAGAATTGCAATATAAACTCACAATTCAAGCTTTCTTTATCAGAAATGGGTGATATATACTCACAGTTGTGAGAAATTAAGCCAGAATTGCAATATAAACTCATTATTCAGGCTTTCTTTCTCAGAAATTGGTGATATATACTCACAACTGTGAGAAATAAAGCCAGAATTCTACATTAACTCATAATTCAGGCTTTCTTTCTCAAAAATGGATGATATATACTCACAATTGTGAGAAATAAAGCCAGAATTGCAATATAAACTCACAATTCAAGCTTTCTTTATCAGAAATGGGTGATATATACTCACAGTTGTGAGAAATTAAGCCAGAATTGCAATATAAACTCATTATTCAGGCTTTCTTTCTCAGAAATGGATGATATATACTCACAATTGTGAAAAATAAAGCCAGAATTGCAATATAAACTCATAATTCAGGCTTTCTTTCTCAGAAATGGGTGATATATACTCACAATTGTGAGAAATTAAGCCAGAATTGCAATTTAAACTCATATTTCAGGCTTTCTTTCTCAAAAATGCATGATATATTCTCACAATTGTGAGAAATAAAGCCAGAATTCAATATAAACTCATAATTCAGGCTTTCTTTCTCAGAAATGGATAACATAAACTCACAATTGTGAGAAATAAAGCCAGAATTCAATATTAACTAATAATTCAGGCTTTCTTTCTCAGAAATGGATAACATAAACTCACAATTGTGAGAAATAAAGCCAGAATTGCAATATAAACTAATAATTCAGGCTTTCTTTCTCAAAAATGAATGATATAAACTTACAATTGTGAGCATTAAAGTCAGAATTGCAATATAAACTCATAATTAAGGCTTTCTTTCTCAAAAATGGATAACATAAACTCACAATTGTGAGAAATAAAGCCAGAATTGCAATATAAACTAATAATTCAGGCTTTCTTTCTCAGAAATGAATGATATATACTCACAATTGTCAGAAATAAAGCCAGAATTGCAATATAAACTCATAATTCAGGCTTTTTTTTTCTCAGAAATGGGTGATATATACTCACAATTGTGAGAAATTAAGCCAGAATTGCAATTTAAACTCATAATTCAGGCTTTCTTTCTCAAAAAAAAATTGATGATATATACTCACATTTGTGAGAAATAAAGCCAGAATTGCAATATGAACTCATAATTCAGGCTTTCTTTCTCAGAAATGGGTGACATATACTCACAATTGTGAGAAATTAAGCCAGAATGGCAATATAAACTCATAATTCAGGCTTTCTTTCTCAGAAATGGGTGATATATACTCACAATTGTGAGAAATTAAGCCAGAATTGCAATTTAAACTCATATTTCAGGCTTTCTTTCTCCATAAACTCACAATTGTGAGAAATAAAGCCAGAATTGCAATATAAACTAATAATTCAGGCTTTCTTTATCAGAAATGGGTGATATATACTCACAATTGTGAGAAATTAAGCCAGAATTGCAATTTAAACTCATATTTCAGGCTTTCTTTCTCAAAAATGGATGATATAAACTTAAAATTGTGAGCATTAAAGCCAGAATTGCAATATGAACTCATAATTCAGGCTTTCTTTCTCAGAAATGGGTGATATATACTCACAATTGTGAGAAATTAAGCCAGAATGGCAATATAAACTAATAATTCAGGCTTTCTTTCTCAGAAATTGGTGATATATACTCACAACTGTGAGAAATAAAGCCAGAATTCTATATTAACTCATAATTCTGGCTTTCTTTCTCAAAAATGGATAATATATACTCACAATTGTGAGAAATAAAGCCAGAATTGCAATATAAACTCACAATTCAGGCTTTATTTCTCAGAAATTGGTGATATATACTCACAACTGTGAGAAATAAAGCCAGAATTCAATATTAACTCATAATTCAGGCTTTCTTTCTCAAAAATGGATGATATATACTCACAATTGTGAGAAATAAAGCCAGAATTGCAATATAAACTCACAATTCAAGCTTTCTTTATCAGAAATGGGTGATATATACTCACAGTTGTGAGAAATTAAGCCAGAATTGCAATATAAACTCATTATTCAGGCTTTCTTTCTCAGAAATTGGTGATATATACTCACAACTGTGAGAAATAAAGCCAGAATTCTACATTAACTCATAATTCAGGCTTTCTTTCTCAAAAATGGATGATATATACTCACAATTGTGAGAAATAAAGCCAGAATTGCAATATAAACTCACAATTCAAGCTTTCTTTATCAGAAATGGGTGATATATACTCACAGTTGTGAGAAATTAAGCCAGAATTGCAATATAAACTCATTATTCAGGCTTTCTTTCTCAGAAATGGATGATATATACTCACAATTGTGAAAAATAAAGCCAGAATTGCAATATAAACTCATAATTCAGGCTTTCTTTCTCAGAAATGGGTGATATATACTCACAATTGTGAGAAATTAAGCCAGAATTGCAATTTAAACTCATATTTCAGGCTTTCTTTCTCAAAAATGCATGATATATTCTCACAATTGTGAGAAATAAAGCCAGAATTCAATATAAACTCATAATTCAGGCTTTCTTTCTCAGAAATGGATAACATAAACTCACAATTGTGAGAAATAAAGCCAGAATTCAATATTAACTAATAATTCAGGCTTTCTTTCTCAGAAATGGATAACATCAACTCACAATTGTGAGAAATAAAGCCAGAATTGCAATATAAACTAATAATTCAGGCTTTCTTTCTCAAAAATGAATGATATAAACTTACAATTGTGAGCATTAAAGCCAGAATTGCAATATAAACTCATAATTAAGGCTTTCTTTCTCAAAAATGGATAACATAAACTCACAATTGTGAGAAATAAAGCCAGAATTGCAATATAAACTAATAATTCAGGCTTTCTTTCTCAGAAATGAATGATATATACTCACAATTGTCAGAAATAAAGCCAGAATTGCAATATAAACTCATAATTCAGGCTTTTTTTTTCTCAGAAATGGGTGATATATACTCACAATTGTGAGAAATTAAGCCAGAATTGCAATTTAAACTCATAATTCAGGCTTTCTTTCTCAAAAAAAATTGATGATATATACTCACATTTGTGAGAAATAAAGCCAGAATTGCAATATGAACTCATAATTCAGGCTTTCTTTCTCAGAAATGGGTGATATATACTCACAATTGTGAGAAATTAAGCCAGAATGGCAATATAAACTCATAATTCAGGCTTTCTTTCTCAGAAATGGGTGATATATACTCACAATTGTGAGAAATTAAGCCAGAATTGCAATTTAAACTCATATTTCAGGCTTTCTTTCTCCATAAACTCACAATTGTGAGAAATAAAGCCAGAATTGCAATATAAACTAATAATTCAGGCTTTCTTTATCAGAAATGGGTGATATATACTCACAATTGTGAGAAATTAAGCCAGAATTGCAATTTAAACTCATATTTCAGGCTTTCTTTCTCAAAAATGGATGATATAAACTTAAAATTGTGAGCATTAAAGCCAGAATTGCAATATGAACTCATAATTCAGGCTTTCTTTCTCAGAAATGGGTGATATATACTCACAATTGTGAGAAATTAAGCCAGAATGGCAATATAAACTAATAATTCAGGCTTTCTTTCTCAGAAATTGGTGATATATACTCACAACTGTGAGAAATAAAGCCAGAATTCTATATTAACTCATAATTCTGGCTTTCTTTCTCAAAAATGGATAATATATACTCACAATTGTGAGAAATAAAGCCAGAATTGCAATATAAACTCACAATTCAGGCTTTATTTCTCAGAAATTGGTGATATATACTCACAACTGTGAGAAATAAAGCCAGAATTCAATATTAACTCATAATTCAGGCTTTCTTTCTCAAAAATGGATGATATATACTCACAATTGTGAGAAATAAAGCCAGAATTGCAATATAAACTCACAATTCAAGCTTTCTTTATCAGAAATGGGTGATATATACACACAGTTGTGAGAAATTAAGCCAGAATTGCAATATAAACTCATTATTCAGGCTTTCTTTCTCAGAAATTGGTGATATATACTCACAACTGTGAGAAATAAAGCCAGAATTCTACATTAACTCATAATTCAGGCTTTCTTTCTCAAAAATGGATGATATATACTCACAATTGTGAGAAATAAAGCCAGAATTGCAATATAAACTCACAATTCAAGCTTTCTTTATCAGAAATGGGTGATATATACTCACAGTTGTGAGAAATTAAGCCAGAATTGCAATATAAACTCATTATTCAGGCTTTCTTTCTCAGAAATGGATGATATATACTCACAATTGTGAAAAATAAAGCCAGAATTGCAATATAAACTCATAATTCAGGCTTTCTTTCTCAGAAATGGGTGATATATACTCACAATTGTGAGAAATTAAGCCAGAATTGCAATTTAAACTCATATTTCAGGCTTTCTTTCTCAAAAATGCATGATATATTCCCACAATTGTGAGAAATAAAGCCAGAATTCAATATAAACTCATAATTCAGGCTTTCTTTCTCAGAAATGGATAACATAAACTCACAATTGTGAGAAATAAAGCCAGAATTCAATATTAACTAATAATTCAGGCTTTCTTTCTCAGAAATGGATAACATCAACTCACAATTGTGAGAAATAAAGCCAGAATTGCAATATAAACTAATAATTCAGGCTTTCTTTATCAGAAATGGGTGATATATACTCACAATTGTGAGAAATTAAGCCAGAATTGCAATTTAAACTCATATTTCAGGCTTTCTTTCTCAAAAATGGATGATATAAACTTAAAATTGTGAGAAATAAAGCCAGAATTGCAATATAAACTCACAATTCAAGCTTTCTTTATCAGAAATGGGTGATATATACTCACAGTTGTGAGAAATTAAGCCAGAATTGCAATATAAACTCATTATTCAGGCTTTCTTTCTCAGAAATTGGTGATATATACTCACAACTGTGAGAAATAAAGCCAGAATTCTACATTAACTCATAATTCAGGCTTTCTTTCTCAAAAATGGATGATATATACTCACAATTGTGAGAAATAAAGCCAGAATTGCAATATAAACTCACAATTCAAGCTTTCTTTATCAGAAATGGGTGATATATACTCACAGTTGTGAGAAATTAAGCCAGAATTGCAATATAAACTCATTATTCAGGCTTTCTTTCTCAGAAATGGATGATATATACTCACAATTGTGAAAAATAAAGCCAGAATTGCAATATAAACTCATAATTCAGGCTTTCTTTCTCAGAAATGGGTGATATATACTCACAGTTGTGAGAAATTAAGCCAGAATTGCAATTTAAACTCATATTTCAGGCTTTCTTTCTCAAAAATGCATGATATATTCTCACAATTGTGAGAAATAAAGCCAGAATTCAATATAAACTCATAATTCAGGCTTTCTTTCTCAGAAATGGATAACATAAACTCACAATTGTGAGAAATAAAGCCAGAATTCAATATTAACTAATAATTCAGGCTTTCTTTCTCAGAAATGGATAGCATAAACTCACAATTGTGAGAAATAAAGCCAGAATTGCAATATAAACTAATAATTCAGGCTTTCTTTCTCAAAAATGAATGATATAAACTTACAATTGTGAGCATTAAAGCCAGAATTGCAATATAAACTCATAATTAAGGCTTTCTTTCTCAAAAATGGATAACATAAACTCACAATTGTGAGAAATAAAGCCAGAATTGCAATATAAACTAATAATTCAGGCTTTCTTTCTCAAAAAAAAATTGATATATACTCACAATTGTCAGAAATAAAGCCAGAATTGCAATATAAACTCATAATTCAGGCTTTTTTTTCTCAGAAATGGGTGATATATACTCACAATTGTGAGAAATTAAGCCAGAATTGCAATTTAAACTCATAATTCAGGCTTTCTTTCTCAAAAAAAAATTGATATATACTCACATTTGTGAGAAATAAAGCCAGAATTGCAATATGAACTCATAATTCAGGCTTTCTTTCTCAGAAATGGGTGATATATACTCACAATTGTGAGAAATTAAGCCAGAATGGCAATATAAACTCATAATTCAGGCTTTCTTTCTCAGAAATGGGTGATATATACTCACAATTGTGAGAAATGAAGCCAGAATTGCAATATGAACTCATAATTCAGGCTTTCTTTCTCAAAAATTAATGATATAAACGTACAATTGTGAGCATTAAAGCGAGAATTGCAATATAAACTCATAATTAAGGCTTTCTTTCTCAAAAATGTATGATATAAACTTAAAATTGTGAGCATTAAAGCCAGAATTCAATATTAACTCATAATTCAGGCTTTCTTTCTCAGAAATTGGTGATATATACTCACAACTGTGAGAAATAAAGCCAGAATTCTATATTAACTCATAATTCTGGCTTTCTTTCTCAAAAATGGATGATATATACTCACAATTGTGAGAAATAAAGCCAGAATTGCAATATAAACTCACAATTCAGGCTTTATTTCTCAAAAATTAATGATGTAAACGTACAATTGTGAGCATTAAAACCAGAATTCAATATTAACTCATAATTCAGGCTTTCTTTCTCAGAAATTGGTGATATATACTCACAACTGTGAGAAATAAAGCCAGAATTCTATATTAACTCATAATTCTGGCTTTCTTTCTCAAAAATGGATGATATATACTCACAATTGTGAGAAATAAAGCCAGAATTGCAATATAAACTCACAATTCAAGCTTTCTTTATCGGAAATGGGTGATATATACTCACAGTTGTGAGAAATTAAGCCAGAATTGCAATATAAACTCATTATTCAGGCTTTCTTTCTCAGAAATTGGTGATATATACTCACAATTGTGAAAAATAAAGCCAGAATTGCAATATAAACTCATAATTCAGGCTTTCTTTCTCAGAAATGGGTGATATATACTCACAATTGTGAGAAATTAAGCCAGAATTGCAATTTAAACTCATATTTCAGGCTTTCTTTCTCAAAAATGCATGATATATTCCCACAATTGTGAGAAATAAAGCCAGAATTCAATATAAACTCATAATTCAGGCTTTCTTTCTCAGAAATGGATAACATAAACTCACAATTGTGAGAAATAAAGCCAGAATTGCAATATAAACTAATAATTCAGGCTTTCTTTATCAGAAATGGGTGATATATACTCACAATTGTGAGAAATTAAGCCAGAATTGCAATTTAAACTCATATTTCAGGCTTTCTTTCTCAAAAATGGATGATATAAACTTAAAATTGTGAGAAATAAAGCCAGAATTGCAATATAAACTCACAATTCAAGCTTTCTTTATCAGAAATGGGTGATATATACTCACAGTTGTGAGAAATTAAGCCAGAATTGCAATATAAACTCATTATTCAGGCTTTCTTTCTCAGAAATGGATGATATATACTCACAATTGTGAAAAATAAAGCCAGAATTGCAATATAAACTCATAATTCAGGCTTTCTTTCTCAGAAATGGGTGATATATACTCACAATTGTGAGAAATTAAGCCAGAATTGCAATTTAAACTCATATTTCAGGCTTTCTTTCTCAAAAATGCATGATATATTCTCACAATTGTGAGAAATAAAGCCAGAATTCAATATAAACTCATAATTCAGGCTTTCTTTCTCAGAAATGGATAACATAAACTCACAATTGTGAGAAATAAAGCCAGAATTCAATATTAACTAATAATTCAGGCTTTCTTTCTCAGAAATGGATAACATAAACTCACAATTGTGAGAAATAAAGCCAGAATTGCAATATAAACTAATAATTCAGGCTTTCTTTCTCAAAAATGAATGATATAAACTTACAATTGTGAGCATTAAAGCCAGAATTGCAATATAAACTCATAATTAAGGCTTTCTTTCTCAAAAATGGATAACATAAACTCACAATTGTGAGAAATAAAGCCAGAATTGCAATATAAACTAATAATTCAGGCTTTCTTTCTCAGAAATGAATGATATATACTCACAATTGTCAGAAATAAAGCCAGAATTGCAATATAAACTCATAATTCAGGCTTTTTTTTTCTCAGAAATGGGTGATATATACTCACAATTGTGAGAAATTAAGCCAGAATTGCAATTTAAACTCATAATTCAGGCTTTCTTTCTCAAAAAAAATTGATGATATATACTCACATTTGTGAGAAATAAAGCCAGAATTGCAATATGAACTCATAATTCAGGCTTTCTTTCTCAGAAATGGGTGATATATACTCACAATTGTGAGAAATTAAGCCAGAATGGCAATATAAACTCATAATTCAGGCTTTCTTTCTCAGAAATGGGTGATATATACTCACAATTGTGAGAAATTAAGCCAGAATTGCAATTTAAACTCATATTTAAGGCTTTCTTTCTCCATAAACTCACAATTGTGAGAAATAAAGCCAGAATTGCAATATAAACTAATAATTCAGGCTTTCTTTATCAGAAATGGGTGATATATACTCACAATTGTGAGAAATTAAGCCAGAATTGCAATTTAAACTCATATTTCAGGCTTTCTTTCTCAAAAATGGATGATATAAACTTAAAATTGTGAGCATTAAAGCCAGAATTGCAATATGAACTCATAATTCAGGCTTTCTTTCTCAGAAATGGGTGATATATACTCACAATTGTGAGAAATTAAGCCAGAATGGCAATATAAACTAATAATTCAGGCTTTCTTTCTCAGAAATTGGTGATATATACTCACAACTGTGAGAAATAAAGCCAGAATTCTATATTAACTCATAATTCTGGCTTTCTTTCTCAAAAATGGATAATATATACTCACAATTGTGAGAAATAAAGCCAGAATTGCAATATAAACTCACAATTCAGGCTTTATTTCTCAGAAATTGGTGATATATACTCACAACTGTGAGAAATAAAGCCAGAATTCAATATTAACTCATAATTCAGGCTTTCTTTCTCAAAAATGGATGATATATACTCACAATTGTGAGAAATAAAGCCAGAATTGCAATATAAACTCACAATTCAAGCTTTCTTTATCAGAAATGGGTGATATATACTCACAGTTGTGAGAAATTAAGCCATAATTGCAATATAAACTCATTATTCAGGCTTTCTTTCTCAGAAATTGGTGATATATACTCACAACTGTGAGAAATAAAGCCAGAATTCTACATTAACTCATAATTCAGGCTTTCTTTCTCAAAAATGGATGATATATACTCACAATTGTGAGAAATAAAGCCAGAATTGCAATATAAACTCACAATTCAAGCTTTCTTTATCATAAATGGGTGATATATACTCACAGTTGTGAGAAATTAAGCCAGAATTGCAATATAAACTCATTATTCAGGCTTTCTTTCTCAGAAATGGATGATATATACTCACAATTGTGAAAAATAAAGCCAGAATTGCAATATAAACTCATAATTCAGGCTTTCTTTCTCAGAAATGGGTGATATATACTCACAATTGTGAGAAATTAAGCCAGAATTGCAATTTAAACTCATATTTCAGGCTTTCTTTCTCAAAAATGCATGATATATTCCCACAATTGTGAGAAATAAAGCCAGAATTCAATATAAACTCATAATTCAGGCTTTCTTTCTCAGAAATGGATAACATAAACTCACAATTGTGAGAAATAAAGCCAGAATTCAATATTAACTAATAATTCAGGCTTTCTTTCTCAGAAATGGATAACATCAACTCACAATTGTGAGAAATAAAGCCAGAATTGCAATATAAACTAATAATTCAGGCTTTCTTTATCAGAAATGGGTGATATATACTCACAATTGTGAGAAATTAAGCCAGAATTGCAATTTAAACTCATATTTCAGGCTTTCTTTCTCAAAAATGGATGATATAAACTTAAAATTGTGAGAAATAAAGCCAGAATTGCAATATAAACTCACAATTCAAGCTTTCTTTATCAGAAATGGGTGATATATACTCACAGTTGTGAGAAATTAAGCCAGAATTGCAATATAAACTCATTATTCAGGCTTTCTTTCTCAGAAATTGGTGATATATACTCACAACTGTGAGAAATAAAGCCAGAATTCTACATTAACTCATAATTCAGGCTTTCTTTCTCAAAAATGGATGATATATACTCACAATTGTGAGAAATAAAGCCAGAATTGCAATATAAACTCACAATTCAAGCTTTCTTTATCAGAAATGGGTGATATATACTCACAGTTGTGAGAAATTAAGCCAGAATTGCAATATAAACTCATTATTCAGGCTTTCTTTCTCAGAAATGGATGATATATACTCACAATTGTGAAAAATAAAGCCAGAATTGCAATATAAACTCATAATTCAGGCTTTCTTTCTCAGAAATGGGTGATATATACTCACAATTGTGAGAAATTAAGCCAGAATTGCAATTTAAACTCATATTTCAGGCTTTCTTTCTCAAAAATGCATGATATATTCTCACAATTGTGAGAAATAAAGCCAGAATTCAATATAAACTCATAATTCAGGCTTTCTTTCTCAGAAATGGATAACATAAACTCACAATTGTGAGAAATAAAGCCAGAATTCAATATTAACTAATAATTCAGGCTTTCTTTCTCAGAAATGGATAACATAAACTCACAATTGTGAGAAATAAAGCCAGAATTGCAATATAAACTAATAATTCAGGCTTTCTTTCTCAAAAATGAATGATATAAACTTACAATTGTGAGCATTAAAGCCAGAATTGCAATATAAACTCATAATTAAGGCTTTCTTTCTCAAAAATGGATAACATAAACTCACAATTGTGAGAAATAAAGCCAGAATTGCAATATAAACTAATAATTCAGGCTTTCTTTCTCAGAAATGAATGATATATACTCACAATTGTCAGAAATAAAGCCAGAATTGCAATATAAACTCATAATTCAGGCTTTTTTTTTCTCAGAAATGGGTGATATATACTCACAATTGTGAGAAATTAAGCCAGAATTGCAATTTAAACTCATAATTCAGGCTTTCTTTCTCAAAAAAAAATTGATGATATATACTCACATTTGTGAGAAATAAAGCCAGAATTGCAATATGAACTCATAATTCAGGCTTTCTTTCTCAGAAATGGGTGATATATACTCACAATTGTGAGAAATTAAGCCAGAATGGCAATATAAACTCATAATTCAGGCTTTCTTTCTCAGAAATGGGTGATATATACTCACAATTGTGAGAAATTAAGCCAGAATTGCAATTTAAACTCATATTTCAGGCTTTCTTTCTCCATAAACTCACAATTGTGAGAAATAAAGCCAGAATTGCAATATAAACTAATAATTCAGGCTTTCTTTATCAGAAATGGGTGATATATACTCACAATTGTGAGAAATTAAGCCAGAATTGCAATTTAAACTCATATTTCAGGCTTTCTTTCTCAAAAATGGATGATATAAACTTAAAATTGTGAGCATTAAAGCCAGAATTGCAATATGAACTCATAATTCAGGCTTTCTTTCTCAGAAATGGGTGATATATACTCACAATTGTGAGAAATTAAGCCAGAATGGCAATATAAACTAATAATTCAGGCTTTCTTTCTCAGAAATTGGTGATATATACTCACAACTGTGAGAAATAAAGCCAGAATTCTATATTAACTCATAATTCTGGCTTTCTTTCTCAAAAATGGATAATATATACTCACAATTGTGAGAAATAAAGCCAGAATTGCAATATAAACTCACAATTCAGGCTTTATTTCTCAGAAATTGGTGATATATACTCACAACTGTGAGAAATAAAGCCAGAATTCAATATTAACTCATAATTCAGGCTTTCTTTCTCAAAAATGGATGATATATACTCACAATTGTGAGAAATAAAGCCAGAATTGCAATATAAACTCACAATTCAAGCTTTCTTTATCAGAAATGGGTGATATATACTCACAGTTTTGAGAAATTAAGCCAGAATTGCAATATAAACTCATTATTCAGGCTTTCTTTCTCAGAAATTGGTGATATATACTCACAACTGTGAGAAATAAAGCCAGAATTCTACATTAACTCATAATTCAGGCTTTCTTTCTCAAAAATGGATGATATATACTCACAATTGTGAGAAATAAAGCCAGAATTGCAATATAAACTCACAATTCAAGCTTTCTTTATCAGAAATGGGTGATATATACTCACAGTTGTGAGAAATTAAGCCAGAATTGCAATATAAACTCATTATTCAGGCTTTCTTTCTCAGAAATGGATGATATATACTCACAATTGTGAAAAATAAAGCCAGAATTGCAATATAAACTCATAATTCAGGCTTTCTTTCTCAGAAATGGGTGATATATACTCACAATTGTGAGAAATTAAGCCAGAATTGCAATTTAAACTCATATTTCAGGCTTTCTTTCTCAAAAATGCATGATATATTCCCACAATTGTGAGAAATAAAGCCAGAATTCAATATAAACTCATAATTCAGGCTTTCTTTCTCAGAAATGGATAACATAAACTCACAATTGTGAGAAATAAAGCCAGAATTCAATATTAACTAATAATTCAGGCTTTCTTTCTCAGAAATGGATAACATCAACTCACAATTGTGAGAAATAAAGCCAGAATTGCAATATAAACTAATAATTCAGGCTTTCTTTATCAGAAATGGGTGATATATACTCACAATTGTGAGAAATTAAGCCAGAATTGCAATTTAAACTCATATTTCAGGCTTTCTTTCTCAAAAATGGATGATATAAACTTAAAATTGTGAGAAATAAAGCCAGAATTGCAATATAAACTCACAATTCAAGCTTTCTTTATCAGAAATGGGTGATATATACTCACAGTTGTGAGAAATTAAGCCAGAATTGCAATATAAACTCATTATTCAGGCTTTCTTTCTCAGAAATTGGTGATATATACTCACAACTGTGAGAAATAAAGCCAGAATTCTACATTAACTCATAATTCAGGCTTTCTTTCTCAAAAATGGATGATATATACTCACAATTGTGAGAAATAAAGCCAGAATTGCAATATAAACTCACAATTCAAGCTTTCTTTATCAGAAATGGGTGATATATACTCACAGTTGTGAGAAATTAAGCCAGAATTGCAATATAAACTCATTATTCAGGCTTTCTTTCTCAGAAATGGATGATATATACTCACAATTGTGAAAAATAAAGCCAGAATTGCAATATAAACTCATAATTCAGGCTTTCTTTCTCAGAAATGGGTGATATATACTCACAATTGTGAGAAATTAAGCCAGAATTGCAATTTAAACTCATATTTCAGGCTTTCTTTCTCAAAAATGCATGATATATTCTCACAATTGTGAGAAATAAAGCCAGAATTCAATATAAACTCATAATTCAGGCTTTCTTTCTCAGAAATGGATAACATAAACTCACAATTGTGAGAAATAAAGCCAGAATTCAATATTAACTAATAATTCAGGCTTTCTTTCTCAGAAATGGATAACATAAACTCACAATTGTGAGAAATAAAGCCAGAATTGCAATATAAACTAATAATTCAGGCTTTCTTTCTCAAAAATGAATGATATAAACTTACAATTGTGAGCATTAAAGCCAGAATTGCAATATAAACTCATAATTAAGGCTTTCTTTCTCAAAAATGGATAACATAAACTCACAATTGTGAGAAATAAAGCCAGAATTGCAATATAAACTAATAATTCAGGCTTTCTTTCTCAGAAATGAATGATATATACTCACAATTGTCAGAAATAAAGCCAGAATTGCAATATAAACTCATAATTCAGGCTTTTTTTTTCTCAGAAATGGGTGATATATACTCACAATTGTGAGAAATTAAGCCAGAATTGCAATTTAAACTCATAATTCAGGCTTTCTTTCTCAAAAAAAATTGATGATATATACTCACATTTGTGAGAAATAAAGCCAGAATTGCAATATGAACTCATAATTCAGGCTTTCTTTCTCAGAAATGGGTGATATATACTCACAATTGTGAGAAATTAAGCCAGAATGGCAATATAAACTCATAATTCAGGCTTTCTTTCTCAGAAATGGGTGATATATACTCACAATTGTGAGAAATTAAGCCAGAATTGCAATTTAAACTCATATTTAAGGCTTTCTTTCTCCATAAACTCACAATTGTGAGAAATAAAGCCAGAATTGCAATATAAACTAATAATTCAGGCTTTCTTTATCAGAAATGGGTGATATATACTCACAATTGTGAGAAATTAAGCCAGAATTGCAATTTAAACTCATATTTCAGGCTTTCTTTCTCAAAAATGGATGATATAAACTTAAAATTGTGAGCATTAAAGCCAGAATTGCAATATGAACTCATAATTCAGGCTTTCTTTCTCAGAAATGGGTGATATATACTCACAATTGTGAGAAATTAAGCCAGAATGGCAATATAAACTAATAATTCAGGCTTTCTTTCTCAGAAATTGGTGATATATACTCACAACTGTGAGAAATAAAGCCAGAATTCTATATTAACTCATAATTCTGGCTTTCTTTCTCAAAAATGGATAATATATACTCACAATTGTGAGAAATAAAGCCAGAATTGCAATATAAACTCACAATTCAGGCTTTATTTCTCAGAAATTGGTGATATATACTCACAACTGTGAGAAATAAAGCCAGAATTCAATATTAACTCATAATTCAGGCTTTCTTTCTCAAAAATGGATGATATATACTCACAATTGTGAGAAATAAAGCCAGAATTGCAATATAAACTCACAATTCAAGCTTTCTTTATCAGAAATGGGTGATATATACTCACAGTTGTGAGAAATTAAGCCATAATTGCAATATAAACTCATTATTCAGGCTTTCTTTCTCAGAAATTGGTGATATATACTCACAACTGTGAGAAATAAAGCCAGAATTCTACATTAACTCATAATTCAGGCTTTCTTTCTCAAAAATGGATGATATATACTCACAATTGTGAGAAATAAAGCCAGAATTGCAATATAAACTCACAATTCAAGCTTTCTTTATCATAAATGGGTGATATATACTCACAGTTGTGAGAAATTAAGCCAGAATTGCAATATAAACTCATTATTCAGGCTTTCTTTCTCAGAAATGGATGATATATACTCACAATTGTGAAAAATAAAGCCAGAATTGCAATATAAACTCATAATTCAGGCTTTCTTTCTCAGAAATGGGTGATATATACTCACAATTGTGAGAAATTAAGCCAGAATTGCAATTTAAACTCATATTTCAGGCTTTCTTTCTCAAAAATGCATGATATATTCCCACAATTGTGAGAAATAAAGCCAGAATTCAATATAAACTCATAATTCAGGCTTTCTTTCTCAGAAATGGATAACATAAACTCACAATTGTGAGAAATAAAGCCAGAATTCAATATTAACTAATAATTCAGGCTTTCTTTCTCAGAAATGGATAACATCAACTCACAATTGTGAGAAATAAAGCCAGAATTGCAATATAAACTAATAATTCAGGCTTTCTTTATCAGAAATGGGTGATATATACTCACAATTGTGAGAAATTAAGCCAGAATTGCAATTTAAACTCATATTTCAGGCTTTCTTTCTCAAAAATGGATGATATAAACTTAAAATTGTGAGCATTAAAGCCAGAATTGCAATATGAACTCATAATTCAGGCTTTCTTTCTCAGAAATGGGTGATATATACTCACAATTGTGAGAAATTAAGCCAGAATGGCAATATAAACTAATAATTCAGGCTTTCTTTCTCAGAAATTGGTGATATATACTCACAACTGTGAGAAATAAAGCCAGAATTCTATATTAACTCATAATTCTGGCTTTCTTTCTCAAAAATGGATAATATATACTCACAATTGTGAGAAATAAAGCCAGAATTGCAATATAAACTCACAATTCAGGCTTTATTTCTCAGAAATTGGTGATATATACTCACAACTGTGAGAAATAAAGCCAGAATTCAATATTAACTCATAATTCAGGCTTTCTTTCTCAAAAATGGATGATATATACTCACAATTGTGAGAAATAAAGCCAGAATTGCAATATAAACTCACAATTCAAGCTTTCTTTATCAGAAATGGGTGATATATACTCACAGTTGTGAGAAATTAAGCCATAATTGCAATATAAACTCATTATTCAGGCTTTCTTTCTCAGAAATTGGTGATATATACTCACAACTGTGAGAAATAAAGCCAGAATTCTACATTAACTCATAATTCAGGCTTTCTTTCTCAAAAATGGATGATATATACTCACAATTGTGAGAAATAAAGCCAGAATTGCAATATAAACTCACAATTCAAGCTTTCTTTATCATAAATGGGTGATATATACTCACAGTTGTGAGAAATTAAGCCAGAATTGCAATATAAACTCATTATTCAGGCTTTCTTTCTCAGAAATGGATGATATATACTCACAATTGTGAAAAATAAAGCCAGAATTGCAATATAAACTCATAATTCAGGCTTTCTTTCTCAGAAATGGGTGATATATACTCACAATTGTGAGAAATTAAGCCAGAATTGCAATTTAAACTCATATTTCAGGCTTTCTTTCTCAAAAATGCATGATATATTCCCACAATTGTGAGAAATAAAGCCAGAATTCAATATAAACTCATAATTCAGGCTTTCTTTCTCAGAAATGGATAACATAAACTCACAATTGTGAGAAATAAAGCCAGAATTCAATATTAACTAATAATTCAGGCTTTCTTTCTCAGAAATGGATAACATCAACTCACAATTGTGAGAAATAAAGCCAGAATTGCAATATAAACTAATAATTCAGGCTTTCTTTATCAGAAATGGGTGATATATACTCACAATTGTGAGAAATTAAGCCAGAATTGCAATTTAAACTCATATTTCAGGCTTTCTTTCTCAAAAATGGATGATATAAACTTAAAATTGTGAGAAATAAAGCCAGAATTGCAATATAAACTCACAATTCAAGCTTTCTTTATCAGAAATGGGTGATATATACTCACAGTTGTGAGAAATTAAGCCAGAATTGCAATATAAACTCATTATTCAGGCTTTCTTTCTCAGAAATTGGTGATATATACTCACAACTGTGAGAAATAAAGCCAGAATTCTACATTAACTCATAATTCAGGCTTTCTTTCTCAAAAATGGATGATATATACTCACAATTGTGAGAAATAAAGCCAGAATTGCAATATAAACTCACAATTCAAGCTTTCTTTATCAGAAATGGGTGATATATACTCACAGTTGTGAGAAATTAAGCCAGAATTGCAATATAAACTCATTATTCAGGCTTTCTTTCTCAGAAATGGATGATATATACTCACAATTGTGAAAAATAAAGCCAGAATTGCAATATAAACTCATAATTCAGGCTTTCTTTCTCAGAAATGGGTGATATATACTCACAATTGTGAGAAATTAAGCCAGAATTGCAATTTAAACTCATATTTCAGGCTTTCTTTCTCAAAAATGCATGATATATTCTCACAATTGTGAGAAATAAAGCCAGAATTCAATATAAACTCATAATTCAGGCTTTCTTTCTCAGAAATGGATAACATAAACTCACAATTGTGAGAAATAAAGCCAGAATTCAATATTAACTAATAATTCAGGCTTTCTTTCTCAGAAATGGATAACATAAACTCACAATTGTGAGAAATAAAGCCAGAATTGCAATATAAACTAATAATTCAGGCTTTCTTTCTCAAAAATGAATGATATAAACTTACAATTGTGAGCATTAAAGCCAGAATTGCAATATAAACTCATAATTAAGGCTTTCTTTCTCAAAAATGGATAACATAAACTCACAATTGTGAGAAATAAAGCCAGAATTGCAATATAAACTAATAATTCAGGCTTTCTTTCTCAGAAATGAATGATATATACTCACAATTGTCAGAAATAAAGCCAGAATTGCAATATAAACTCATAATTCAGGCTTTTTTTTTCTCAGAAATGGGTGATATATACTCACAATTGTGAGAAATTAAGCCAGAATTGCAATTTAAACTCATAATTCAGGCTTTCTTTCTCAAAAAAAAATTGATGATATATACTCACATTTGTGAGAAATAAAGCCAGAATTGCAATATGAACTCATAATTCAGGCTTTCTTTCTCAGAAATGGGTGATATATACTCACAATTGTGAGAAATTAAGCCAGAATGGCAATATAAACTCATAATTCAGGCTTTCTTTCTCAGAAATGGGTGATATATACTCACAATTGTGAGAAATTAAGCCAGAATTGCAATTTAAACTCATATTTCAGGCTTTCTTTCTCCATAAACTCACAATTGTGAGAAATAAAGCCAGAATTGCAATATAAACTAATAATTCAGGCTTTCTTTATCAGAAATGGGTGATATATACTCACAATTGTGAGAAATTAAGCCAGAATTGCAATTTAAACTCATATTTCAGGCTTTCTTTCTCAAAAATGGATGATATAAACTTAAAATTGTGAGCATTAAAGCCAGAATTGCAATATGAACTCATAATTCAGGCTTTCTTTCTCAGAAATGGGTGATATATACTCACAATTGTGAGAAATTAAGCCAGAATGGCAATATAAACTAATAATTCAGGCTTTCTTTCTCAGAAATTGGTGATATATACTCACAACTGTGAGAAATAAAGCCAGAATTCTATATTAACTCATAATTCTGGCTTTCTTTCTCAAAAATGGATAATATATACTCACAATTGTGAGAAATAAAGCCAGAATTGCAATATAAACTCACAATTCAGGCTTTATTTCTCAGAAATTGGTGATATATACTCACAACTGTGAGAAATAAAGCCAGAATTCAATATTAACTCATAATTCAGGCTTTCTTTCTCAAAAATGGATGATATATACTCACAATTGTGAGAAATAAAGCCAGAATTGCAATATAAACTCACAATTCAAGCTTTCTTTATCAGAAATGGGTGATATATACTCACAGTTTTGAGAAATTAAGCCAGAATTGCAATATAAACTCATTATTCAGGCTTTCTTTCTCAGAAATTGGTGATATATACTCACAACTGTGAGAAATAAAGCCAGAATTCTACATTAACTCATAATTCAGGCTTTCTTTCTCAAAAATGGATGATATATACTCACAATTGTGAGAAATAAAGCCAGAATTGCAATATAAACTCACAATTCAAGCTTTCTTTATCAGAAATGGGTGATATATACTCACAGTTGTGAGAAATTAAGCCAGAATTGCAATATAAACTCATTATTCAGGCTTTCTTTCTCAGAAATGGATGATATATACTCACAATTGTGAAAAATAAAGCCAGAATTGCAATATAAACTCATAATTCAGGCTTTCTTTCTCAGAAATGGGTGATATATACTCACAATTGTGAGAAATTAAGCCAGAATTGCAATTTAAACTCATATTTCAGGCTTTCTTTCTCAAAAATGCATGATATATTCCCACAATTGTGAGAAATAAAGCCAGAATTCAATATAAACTCATAATTCAGGCTTTCTTTCTCAGAAATGGATAACATAAACTCACAATTGTGAGAAATAAAGCCAGAATTCAATATTAACTAATAATTCAGGCTTTCTTTCTCAGAAATGGATAACATCAACTCACAATTGTGAGAAATAAAGCCAGAATTGCAATATAAACTAATAATTCAGGCTTTCTTTATCAGAAATGGGTGATATATACTCACAATTGTGAGAAATTAAGCCAGAATTGCAATTTAAACTCATATTTCAGGCTTTCTTTCTCAAAAATGGATGATATAAACTTAAAATTGTGAGAAATAAAGCCAGAATTGCAATATAAACTCACAATTCAAGCTTTCTTTATCAGAAATGGGTGATATATACTCACAGTTGTGAGAAATTAAGCCAGAATTGCAATATAAACTCATTATTCAGGCTTTCTTTCTCAGAAATTGGTGATATATACTCACAACTGTGAGAAATAAAGCCAGAATTCTACATTAACTCATAATTCAGGCTTTCTTTCTCAAAAATGGATGATATATACTCACAATTGTGAGAAATAAAGCCAGAATTGCAATATAAACTCACAATTCAAGCTTTCTTTATCAGAAATGGGTGATATATACTCACAGTTGTGAGAAATTAAGCCAGAATTGCAATATAAACTCATTATTCAGGCTTTCTTTCTCAGAAATGGATGATATATACTCACAATTGTGAAAAATAAAGCCAGAATTGCAATATAAACTCATAATTCAGGCTTTCTTTCTCAGAAATGGGTGATATATACTCACAATTGTGAGAAATTAAGCCAGAATTGCAATTTAAACTCATATTTCAGGCTTTCTTTCTCAAAAATGCATGATATATTCTCACAATTGTGAGAAATAAAGCCAGAATTCAATATAAACTCATAATTCAGGCTTTCTTTCTCAGAAATGGATAACATAAACTCACAATTGTGAGAAATAAAGCCAGAATTCAATATTAACTAATAATTCAGGCTTTCTTTCTCAGAAATGGATAACATAAACTCACAATTGTGAGAAATAAAGCCAGAATTGCAATATAAACTAATAATTCAGGCTTTCTTTCTCAAAAATGAATGATATAAACTTACAATTGTGAGCATTAAAGCCAGAATTGCAATATAAACTCATAATTAAGGCTTTCTTTCTCAAAAATGGATAACATAAACTCACAATTGTGAGAAATAAAGCCAGAATTGCAATATAAACTAATAATTCAGGCTTTCTTTCTCAGAAATGAATGATATATACTCACAATTGTCAGAAATAAAGCCAGAATTGCAATATAAACTCATAATTCAGGCTTTTTTTTTCTCAGAAATGGGTGATATATACTCACAATTGTGAGAAATTAAGCCAGAATTGCAATTTAAACTCATAATTCAGGCTTTCTTTCTCAAAAAAAATTGATGATATATACTCACATTTGTGAGAAATAAAGCCAGAATTGCAATATGAACTCATAATTCAGGCTTTCTTTCTCAGAAATGGGTGATATATACTCACAATTGTGAGAAATTAAGCCAGAATGGCAATATAAACTCATAATTCAGGCTTTCTTTCTCAGAAATGGGTGATATATACTCACAATTGTGAGAAATTAAGCCAGAATTGCAATTTAAACTCATATTTAAGGCTTTCTTTCTCCATAAACTCACAATTGTGAGAAATAAAGCCAGAATTGCAATATAAACTAATAATTCAGGCTTTCTTTATCAGAAATGGGTGATATATACTCACAATTGTGAGAAATTAAGCCAGAATTGCAATTTAAACTCATATTTCAGGCTTTCTTTCTCAAAAATGGATGATATAAACTTAAAATTGTGAGCATTAAAGCCAGAATTGCAATATGAACTCATAATTCAGGCTTTCTTTCTCAGAAATGGGTGATATATACTCACAATTGTGAGAAATTAAGCCAGAATGGCAATATAAACTAATAATTCAGGCTTTCTTTCTCAGAAATTGGTGATATATACTCACAACTGTGAGAAATAAAGCCAGAATTCTATATTAACTCATAATTCTGGCTTTCTTTCTCAAAAATGGATAATATATACTCACAATTGTGAGAAATAAAGCCAGAATTGCAATATAAACTCACAATTCAGGCTTTATTTCTCAGAAATTGGTGATATATACTCACAACTGTGAGAAATAAAGCCAGAATTCAATATTAACTCATAATTCAGGCTTTCTTTCTCAAAAATGGATGATATATACTCACAATTGTGAGAAATAAAGCCAGAATTGCAATATAAACTCACAATTCAAGCTTTCTTTATCAGAAATGGGTGATATATACTCACAGTTGTGAGAAATTAAGCCATAATTGCAATATAAACTCATTATTCAGGCTTTCTTTCTCAGAAATTGGTGATATATACTCACAACTGTGAGAAATAAAGCCAGAATTCTACATTAACTCATAATTCAGGCTTTCTTTCTCAAAAATGGATGATATATACTCACAATTGTGAGAAATAAAGCCAGAATTGCAATATAAACTCACAATTCAAGCTTTCTTTATCATAAATGGGTGATATATACTCACAGTTGTGAGAAATTAAGCCAGAATTGCAATATAAACTCATTATTCAGGCTTTCTTTCTCAGAAATGGATGATATATACTCACAATTGTGAAAAATAAAGCCAGAATTGCAATATAAACTCATAATTCAGGCTTTCTTTCTCAGAAATGGGTGATATATACTCACAATTGTGAGAAATTAAGCCAGAATTGCAATTTAAACTCATATTTCAGGCTTTCTTTCTCAAAAATGCATGATATATTCCCACAATTGTGAGAAATAAAGCCAGAATTCAATATAAACTCATAATTCAGGCTTTCTTTCTCAGAAATGGATAACATAAACTCACAATTGTGAGAAATAAAGCCAGAATTCAATATTAACTAATAATTCAGGCTTTCTTTCTCAGAAATGGATAACATCAACTCACAATTGTGAGAAATAAAGCCAGAATTGCAATATAAACTAATAATTCAGGCTTTCTTTATCAGAAATGGGTGATATATACTCACAATTGTGAGAAATTAAGCCAGAATTGCAATTTAAACTCATATTTCAGGCTTTCTTTCTCAAAAATGGATGATATAAACTTAAAATTGTGAGCATTAAAGCCAGAATTGCAATATGAACTCATAATTCAGGCTTTCTTTCTCAGAAATGGGTGATATATACTCACAATTGTGAGAAATTAAGCCAGAATGGCAATATAAACTAATAATTCAGGCTTTCTTTCTCAGAAATTGGTGATATATACTCACAACTGTGAGAAATAAAGCCAGAATTCTATATTAACTCATAATTCTGGCTTTCTTTCTCAAAAATGGATAATATATACTCACAATTGTGAGAAATAAAGCCAGAATTGCAATATAAACTCACAATTCAGGCTTTATTTCTCAGAAATTGGTGATATATACTCACAACTGTGAGAAATAAAGCCAGAATTCAATATTAACTCATAATTCAGGCTTTCTTTCTCAAAAATGGATGATATATACTCACAATTGTGAGAAATAAAGCCAGAATTGCAATATAAACTCACAATTCAAGCTTTCTTTATCAGAAATGGGTGATATATACTCACAGTTTTGAGAAATTAAGCCAGAATTGCAATATAAACTCATTATTCAGGCTTTCTTTCTCAGAAATTGGTGATATATACTCACAACTGTGAGAAATAAAGCCAGAATTCTACATTAACTCATAATTCAGGCTTTCTTTCTCAAAAATGGATGATATATACTCACAATTGTGAGAAATAAAGCCAGAATTGCAATATAAACTCACAATTCAAGCTTTCTTTATCAGAAATGGGTGATATATACTCACAGTTGTGAGAAATTAAGCCAGAATTGCAATATAAACTCATTATTCAGGCTTTCTTTCTCAGAAATGGATGATATATACTCACAATTGTGAAAAATAAAGCCAGAATTGCAATATAAACTCATAATTCAGGCTTTCTTTCTCAGAAATGGGTGATATATACTCACAATTGTGAGAAATTAAGCCAGAATTGCAATTTAAACTCATATTTCAGGCTTTCTTTCTCAAAAATGCATGATATATTCCCACAATTGTGAGAAATAAAGCCAGAATTCAATATAAACTCATAATTCAGGCTTTCTTTCTCAGAAATGGATAACATAAACTCACAATTGTGAGAAATAAAGCCAGAATTCAATATTAACTAATAATTCAGGCTTTCTTTCTCAGAAATGGATAACATCAACTCACAATTGTGAGAAATAAAGCCAGAATTGCAATATAAACTAATAATTCAGGCTTTCTTTATCAGAAATGGGTGATATATACTCACAATTGTGAGAAATTAAGCCAGAATTGCAATTTAAACTCATATTTCAGGCTTTCTTTCTCAAAAATGGATGATATAAACTTAAAATTGTGAGAAATAAAGCCAGAATTGCAATATAAACTCACAATTCAAGCTTTCTTTATCAGAAATGGGTGATATATACTCACAGTTGTGAGAAATTAAGCCAGAATTGCAATATAAACTCATTATTCAGGCTTTCTTTCTCAGAAATTGGTGATATATACTCACAACTGTGAGAAATAAAGCCAGAATTCTACATTAACTCATAATTCAGGCTTTCTTTCTCAAAAATGGATGATATATACTCACAATTGTGAGAAATAAAGCCAGAATTGCAATATAAACTCACAATTCAAGCTTTCTTTATCAGAAATGGGTGATATATACTCACAGTTGTGAGAAATTAAGCCAGAATTGCAATATAAACTCATTATTCAGGCTTTCTTTCTCAGAAATGGATGATATATACTCACAATTGTGAAAAATAAAGCCAGAATTGCAATATAAACTCATAATTCAGGCTTTCTTTCTCAGAAATGGGTGATATATACTCACAATTGTGAGAAATTAAGCCAGAATTGCAATTTAAACTCATATTTCAGGCTTTCTTTCTCAAAAATGCATGATATATTCTCACAATTGTGAGAAATAAAGCCAGAATTCAATATAAACTCATAATTCAGGCTTTCTTTCTCAGAAATGGATAACATAAACTCACAATTGTGAGAAATAAAGCCAGAATTCAATATTAACTAATAATTCAGGCTTTCTTTCTCAGAAATGGATAACATAAACTCACAATTGTGAGAAATAAAGCCAGAATTGCAATATAAACTAATAATTCAGGCTTTCTTTCTCAAAAATGAATGATATAAACTTACAATTGTGAGCATTAAAGCCAGAATTGCAATATAAACTCATAATTAAGGCTTTCTTTCTCAAAAATGGATAACATAAACTCACAATTGTGAGAAATAAAGCCAGAATTGCAATATAAACTAATAATTCAGGCTTTCTTTCTCAGAAATGAATGATATATACTCACAATTGTCAGAAATAAAGCCAGAATTGCAATATAAACTCATAATTCAGGCTTTTTTTTTCTCAGAAATGGGTGATATATACTCACAATTGTGAGAAATTAAGCCAGAATTGCAATTTAAACTCATAATTCAGGCTTTCTTTCTCAAAAAAAATTGATGATATATACTCACATTTGTGAGAAATAAAGCCAGAATTGCAATATGAACTCATAATTCAGGCTTTCTTTCTCAGAAATGGGTGATATATACTCACAATTGTGAGAAATTAAGCCAGAATGGCAATATAAACTCATAATTCAGGCTTTCTTTCTCAGAAATGGGTGATATATACTCACAATTGTGAGAAATTAAGCCAGAATTGCTATTTAAACTCATATTTCAGGCTTTCTTTCTCCATAAACTCACAATTGTGAGAAATAAAGCCAGAATTGCAATATAAACTAATAATTCAGGCTTTCTTTATCAGAAATGGGTGATATATACTCACAATTGTGAGAAATTAAGCCAGAATTGCAATTTAAACTCATATTTCAGGCTTTCTTTCTCAAAAATGGATGATATAAACTTAAAATTGTGAGCATTAAAGCCAGAATTGCAATATGAACTCATAATTCAGGCTTTCTTTCTCAGAAATGGGTGATATATACTCACAATTGTGAGAAATTAAGCCAGAATGGCAATATAAACTAATAATTCAGGCTTTCTTTCTCAGAAATTGGTGATATATACTCACAACTGTGAGAAATAAAGCCAGAATTCTATATTAACTCATAATTCTGGCTTTCTTTCTCAAAAATGGATAATATATACTCACAATTGTGAGAAATAAAGCCAGAATTGCAATATAAACTCACAATTCAGGCTTTATTTCTCAGAAATTGGTGATATATACTCACAACTGTGAGAAATAAAGCCAGAATTCAATATTAACTCATAATTCAGGCTTTCTTTCTCAAAAATGGATGATATATACTCACAATTGTGAGAAATAAAGCCAGAATTGCAATATAAACTCACAATTCAAGCTTTCTTTATCAGAAATGGGTGATATATACTCACAGTTGTGAGAAATTAAGCCAGAATTGCAATATAAACTCATTATTCAGGCTTTCTTTCTCAGAAATTGGTGATATATACTCACAACTGTGAGAAATAAAGCCAGAATTCTACATTAACTCATAATTCAGGCTTTCTTTCTCAAAAATGGATGATATATACTCACAATTGTGAGAAATAAAGCCAGAATTGCAATATAAACTCACAATTCAAGCTTTCTTTATCAGAAATGGGTGATATATACTCACAGTTGTGAGAAATTAAGCCAGAATTGCAATATAAACTCATTATTCAGGCTTTCTTTCTCAGAAATGGATGATATATACTCACAATTGTGAAAAATAAAGCCAGAATTGCAATATAAACTCATAATTCAGGCTTTCTTTCTCAGAAATGGGTGATATATACTCACAATTGTGAGAAATTAAGCCAGAATTGCAATTTAAACTCATATTTCAGGCTTTCTTTCTCAAAAATGCATGATATATTCTCACAATTGTGAGAAATAAAGCCAGAATTCAATATAAACTCATAATTCAGGCTTTCTTTCTCAGAAATGGATAACATAAACTCACAATTGTGAGAAATAAAGCCAGAATTCAATATTAACTAATAATTCAGGCTTTCTTTCTCAGAAATGGATAGCATAAACTCACAATTGTGAGAAATAAAGCCAGAATTGCAATATAAACTAATAATTCAGGCTTTCTTTCTCAAAAATGAATGATATAAACTTACAATTGTGAGCATTAAAGCCAGAATTGCAATATAAACTCATAATTAAGGCTTTCTTTCTCAAAAATGGATAACATAAACTCACAATTGTGAGAAATAAAGCCAGAATTGCAATATAAACTAATAATTCAGGCTTTCTTTCTCAGAAATGAATGATATATACTCACAATTGTCAGAAATAAAGCCAGAATTGCAATATAAACTCATAATTCAGGCTTTTTTTTCTCAGAAATGGGTGATATATACTCACAATTGTGAGAAATTAAGCCAGAATTGCAATTTAAACTCATAATTCAGGCTTTCTTTCTCAAAAAAAAATTGATATATACTCACATTTGTGAGAAATAAAGCCAGAATTGCAATATGAACTCATAATTCAGGCTTTCTTTCTCAGAAATGGGTGATATATACTCACAATTGTGAGAAATTAAGCCAGAATGGCAATATAAACTCATAATTCAGGCTTTCTTTCTCAGAAATGGGTGATATATACTCACAATTGTGAGAAATGAAGCCAGAATTGCAATATGAACTCATAATTCAGGCTTTCTTTCTCAAAAATTAATGATATAAACGTACAATTGTGAGCATTAAAGCGAGAATTGCAATATAAACTCATAATTAAGGCTTTCTTTCTCAAAAATGTATGATATAAACTTAAAATTGTGAGCATTAAAGCCAGAATTCAATATTAACTCATAATTCAGGCTTTCTTTCTCAGAAATTGGTGATATATACTCACAACTGTGAGAAATAAAGCCAGAATTCTATATTAACTCATAATTCTGGCTTTCTTTCTCAAAAATGGATGATATATATTCACAATTGTGAGAAATAAAGCCAGAATTGCAATATAAACTCACAATTCAGGCTTTATTTCTCAAAAATTAATGATGTAAACGTACAATTGTGAGCATTAAAACCAGAATTCAATATTAACTCATAATTCAGGCTTTCTTTCTCAGAAATTGGTGATATATACTCACAACTGTGAGAAATAAAGCCAGAATTATATATTAACTCATAATTCTGGCTTTCTTTCTCAAAAATGGATGATATATACTCACAATTGTGAGAAATAAAGCCAGAATTGCAATATAAACTCACAATTCAAGCTTTCTTTATCGGAAATGGGTGATATATACTCACAGTTGTAAGAAATTAAGCCAGAATTGCAATATAAACTCATTATTCAGGCTTTCTTTCTCAGAAATTGGTGATATATACTCACAATTGTGAAAAATAAAGCCAGAATTGCAATATAAACTCATAATTCAGGCTTTCTTTCTCAGAAATGGGTGATATATACTCACAATTGTGAGAAATTAAGCCAGAATTGCAATTTAAACTCATATTTCAGGCTTTCTTTCTCAAAAATGCATGATATATTCCCACAATTGTGAAAAATAAAGCCAGAATTGCAATATAAACTCATAATTCAGGCTTTCTTTCTCAGAAATGGGTGATATATACTCACAATTGTGAGAAATTAAGCCAGAATTGCAATTTAAACTCATATTTCAGGCTTTCTTTCTCAAAAATGGATGATATAAACTTAAAATTGTGAGAAATAAAGCCAGAATTGCAATATAAACTCACAATTCAAGCTTTCTTTATCAGAAATGGGTGATATATACTCACAGTTGTGAGAAATTAAGCCAGAATTGCAATATAAACTCATTATTCAGGCTTTCTTTCTCAGAAATGGATGATATATACTCACAATTGTGAAAAATAAAGCCAGAATTGCAATATAAACTCATAATTCAGGCTTTCTTTCTCAGAAATGGGTGATATATACTCACAATTGTGAGAAATTAAGCCAGAATTGCAATTTAAACTCATATTTCAGGCTTTCTTTCTCAAAAATGCATGATATATTCCCACAATTGTGAGAAATAAAGCCAGAATTCAATATAAACTCATAATTCAGGCTTTCTTTCTCAGAAATGGATAACATAAACTCACAATTGTGAGAAATAAAGCCAGAATTCAATATTAACTAATAATTCAGGCTTTCTTTCTCAGAAATGGATAACATCAACTCACAATTGTGAGAAATAAAGCCAGAATTGCAATATAAACTAATAATTCAGGCTTTCTTTATCAGAAATGGGTGATATATACTCACAATTGTGAGAAATTAAGCCAGAATTGCAATTTAAACTCATATTTCAGGCTTTCTTTCTCAAAAATGGATGATATAAACTTAAAATTGTGAGAAATAAAGCCAGAATTGCAATATAAACTCACAATTCAAGCTTTCTTTATCAGAAATGGGTGATATATACTCACAGTTGTGAGAAATTAAGCCAGAATTGCAATATAAACTCATTATTCAGGCTTTCTTTCTCAGAAATTGGTGATATATACTCACAACTGTGAGAAATAAAGCCAGAATTCTACATTAACTCATAATTCAGGCTTTCTTTCTCAAAAATGGATGATATATACTCACAATTGTGAGAAATAAAGCCAGAATTGCAATATAAACTCACAATTCAAGCTTTCTTTATCAGAAATGGGTGATATATACTCACAGTTGTGAGAAATTAAGCCAGAATTGCAATATAAACTCATTATTCAGGCTTTCTTTCTCAGAAATGGATGATATATACTCACAATTGTGAAAAATAAAGCCAGAATTGCAATATAAACTCATAATTCAGGCTTTCTTTCTCAGAAATGGGTGATATATACTCACAATTGTGAGAAATTAAGCCAGAATTGCAATTTAAACTCATATTTCAGGCTTTCTTTCTCAAAAATGCATGATATATTCTCACAATTGTGAGAAATAAAGCCAGAATTCAATATAAACTCATAATTCAGGCTTTCTTTCTCAGAAATGGATAACATAAACTCACAATTGTGAGAAATAAAGCCAGAATTCAATATTAACTAATAATTCAGGCTTTCTTTCTCAGAAATGGATAGCATAAACTCACAATTGTGAGAAATAAAGCCAGAATTGCAATATAAACTAATAATTCAGGCTTTCTTTCTCAAAAATGAATGATATAAACTTACAATTGTGAGCATTAAAGCCAGAATTGCAATATAAACTCATAATTAAGGCTTTCTTTCTCAAAAATGGATAACATAAACTCACAATTGTGAGAAATAAAGCCAGAATTGCAATATAAACTAATAATTCAGGCTTTCTTTCTCAGAAATGAATGATATATACTCACAATTGTCAGAAATAAAGCCAGAATTGCAATATAAACTCATAATTCAGGCTTTTTTTTCTCAGAAATGGGTGATATATACTCACAATTGTGAGAAATTAAGCCAGAATTGCAATTTAAACTCATAATTCAGGCTTTCTTTCTCAAAAAAAAATTGATATATACTCACATTTGTGAGAAATAAAGCCAGAATTGCAATATGAACTCATAATTCAGGCTTTCTTTCTCAGAAATGGGTGATATATACTCACAATTGTGAGAAATTAAGCCAGAATGGCAATATAAACTCATAATTCAGGCTTTCTTTCTCAGAAATGGGTGATATATACTCACAATTGTGAGAAATGAAGCCAGAATTGCAATATGAACTCATAATTCAGGCTTTCTTTCTCAAAAATTAATGATATAAACGTACAATTGTGAGCATTAAAGCGAGAATTGCAATATAAACTCATAATTAAGGCTTTCTTTCTCAAAAATGTATGATATAAACTTAAAATTGTGAGCATTAAAGCCAGAATTCAATATTAACTCATAATTCAGGCTTTCTTTCTCAGAAATTGGTGATATATACTCACAACTGTGAGAAATAAAGCCAGAATTCTATATTAACTCATAATTCTGGCTTTCTTTCTCAAAAATGGATGATATATACTCACAATTGTGAGAAATAAAGCCAGAATTGCAATATAAACTCACAATTCAGGCTTTATTTCTCAAAAATTAATGATGTAAACGTACAATTGTGAGCATTAAAACCAGAATTCAATATTAACTCATAATTCAGGCTTTCTTTCTCAGAAATTGGTGATATATACTCACAACTGTGAGAAATAAAGCCAGAATTCTATATTAACTCATAATTCTGGCTTTCTTTCTCAAAAATGGATGATATATACTCACAATTGTGAGAAATAAAGCCAGAATTGCAATATAAACTCACAATTCAAGCTTTCTTTATCGGAAATGGGTGATATATACTCACAGTTGTGAGAAATTAAGCCAGAATTGCAATATAAACTCATTATTCAGGCTTTCTTTCTCAGAAATTGGTGATATATACTCACAATTGTGAAAAATAAAGCCAGAATTGCAATATAAACTCATAATTCAGGCTTTCTTTCTCAGAAATGGGTGATATATACTCACAATTGTGAGAAATTAAGCCAGAATTGCAATTTAAACTCATATTTCAGGCTTTCTTTCTCAAAAATGCATGATATATTCCCACAATTGTGAGAAATAAAGCCAGAATTCAATATAAACTCATAATTCAGGCTTTCTTTCTCAGAAATGGATAACATAAACTCACAATTGTGAGAAATAAAGCCAGAATTGCAATATAAACTAATAATTCAGGCTTTCTTTATCAGAAATGGGTGATATATACTCACAATTGTGAGAAATTAAGCCAGAATTGCAATTTAAACTCATATTTCAGGCTTTCTTTCTCAAAAATGGATGATATAAACTTAAAATTGTGAGAAATAAAGCCAGAATTGCAATATAAACTCACAATTCAAGCTTTCTTTATCAGAAATGGGTGATATATACTCACAGTTGTGAGAAATTAAGCCAGAATTGCAATATAAACTCATTATTCAGGCTTTCTTTCTCAGAAATGGATGATATATACTCACAATTGTGAAAAATAAAGCCAGAATTGCAATATAAACTCATAATTCAGGCTTTCTTTCTCAGAAATGGGTGATATATACTCACAATTGTGAGAAATTAAGCCAGAATTGCAATTTAAACTCATATTTCAGGCTTTCTTTCTCAAAAATGCATGATATATTCCCACAATTGTGAGAAATAAAGCCAGAATTCAATATAAACTCATAATTCAGGCTTTCTTTCTCAGAAATGGATAACATAAACTCACAATTGTGAGAAATAAAGCCAGAATTCAATATTAACTAATAATTCAGGCTTTCTTTCTCAGAAATGGATAACATCAACTCACAATTGTGAGAAATAAAGCCAGAATTGCAATATAAACTAATAATTCAGGCTTTCTTTATCAGAAATGGGTGATATATACTCACAATTGTGAGAAATTAAGCCAGAATTGCAATTTAAACTCATATTTCAGGCTTTCTTTCTCAAAAATGGATGATATAAACTTAAAATTGTGAGAAATAAAGCCAGAATTGCAATACAAACTCACAATTCAAGCTTTCTTTATCAGAAATGGGTGATATATACTCACAGTTGTGAGAAATTAAGCCAGAATTGCAATATAAACTCATTATTCAGGCTTTCTTTCTCAGAAATTGGTGATATATACTCACAACTGTGAGAAATAAAGCCAGAATTCTACATTAACTCATAATTCAGGCTTTCTTTCTCAAAAATGGATGATATATACTCACAATTGTGAGAAATAAAGCCAGAATTGCAATATAAACTCACAATTCAAGCTTTCTTTATCAGAAATGGGTGATATATACTCACAGTTGTGAGAAATTAAGCCAGAATTGCAATATAAACTCATTATTCAGGCTTTCTTTCTCAGAAATGGATGATATATACTCACAATTGTGAAAAATAAAGCCAGAATTGCAATATAAACTCATAATTCAGGCTTTCTTTCTCAGAAATGGGTGATATATACTCACAATTGTGAGAAATTAAGCCAGAATTGCAATTTAAACTCATATTTCAGGCTTTCTTTCTCAAAAATGCATGATATATTCTCACAATTGTGAGAAATAAAGCCAGAATTCAATATAAACTCATAATTCAGGCTTTCTTTCTCAGAAATGGATAACATAAACTCACAATTGTGAGAAATAAAGCCAGAATTCAATATTAACTAATAATTCAGGCTTTCTTTCTCAGAAATGGATAGCATAAACTCACAATTGTGAGAAATAAAGCCAGAATTGCAATATAAACTAATAATTCAGGCTTTCTTTCTCAAAAATGAATGATATAAACTTACAATTGTGAGCATTAAAGCCAGAATTGCAATATAAACTCATAATTAAGGCTTTCTTTCTCAAAAATGGATAACATAAACTCACAATTGTGAGAAATAAAGCCAGAATTGCAATATAAACTAATAATTCAGGCTTTCTTTCTCAGAAATGAATGATATATACTCACAATTGTCAGAAATAAAGCCAGAATTGCAATATAAACTCATAATTCAGGCTTTTTTTTCTCAGAAATGGGTGATATATACTCACAATTGTGAGAAATTAAGCCAGAATTGCAATTTAAACTCATAATTCAGGCTTTCTTTCTCAAAAAAAAATTGATATATACTCACATTTGTGAGAAATAAAGCCAGAATTGCAATATGAACTCATAATTCAGGCTTTCTTTCTCAGAAATGGGTGATATATACTCACAATTGTGAGAAATTAAGCCAGAATGGCAATATAAACTCATAATTCAGGCTTTCTTTCTCAGAAATGGGTGATATATACTCACAATTGTGAGAAATGAAGCCAGAATTGCAATATGAACTCATAATTCAGGCTTTCTTTCTCAAAAATTAATGATATAAACGTACAATTGTGAGCATTAAAGCGAGAATTGCAATATAAACTCATAATTAAGGCTTTCTTTCTCAAAAATGTATGATATAAACTTAAAATTGTGAGCATTAAAGCCAGAATTCAATATTAACTCATAATTCAGGCTTTCTTTCTCAGAAATTGGTGATATATACTCACAACTGTGAGAAATAAAGCCAGAATTCTATATTAACTCATAATTCTGGCTTTCTTTCTCAAAAATGGATGATATATACTCACAATTGTGAGAAATAAAGCCAGAATTGCAATATAAACTCACAATTCAGGCTTTATTTCTCAAAAATTAATGATGTAAACGTACAATTGTGAGCATTAAAACCAGAATTCAATATTAACTCATAATTCAGGCTTTCTTTCTCAGAAATTGGTGATATATACTCACAACTGTGAGAAATAAAGCCAGAATTCTATATTAACTCATAATTCTGGCTTTCTTTCTCAAAAATGGATGATATATACTCACAATTGTGAGAAATAAAGCCAGAATTGCAATATAAACTCACAATTCAAGCTTTCTTTATCGGAAATGGGTGATATATACTCACAGTTGTGAGAAATTAAGCCAGAATTGCAATATAAACTCATTATTCAGGCTTTCTTTCTCAGAAATTGGTGATATATACTCACAATTGTGAAAAATAAAGCCAGAATTGCAATATAAACTCATAATTCAGGCTTTCTTTCTCAGAAATGGGTGATATATACTCACAATTGTGAGAAATTAAGCCAGAATTGCAATTTAAACTCATATTTCAGGCTTTCTTTCTCAAAAATGCATGATATATTCCCACAATTGTGAGAAATAAAGCCAGAATTCAATATAAACTCATAATTCAGGCTTTCTTTCTCAGAAATGGATAACATAAACTCACAATTGTGAGAAATAAAGCCAGAATTGCAATATAAACTAATAATTCAGGCTTTCTTTATCAGAAATGGGTGATATATACTCACAATTGTGAGAAATTAAGCCAGAATTGCAATTTAAACTCATATTTCAGGCTTTCTTTCTCAAAAATGGATGATATAAACTTAAAATTGTGAGAAATAAAGCCAGAATTGCAATATAAACTCACAATTCAAGCTTTCTTTATCAGAAATGGGTGATATATACTCACAGTTGTGAGAAATTAAGCCAGAATTGCAATATAAACTCATTATTCAGGCTTTCTTTCTCAGAAATGGATGATATATACTCACAATTGTGAAAAATAAAGCCAGAATTGCAATATAAACTCATAATTCAGGCTTTCTTTCTCAGAAATGGGTGATATATACTCACAATTGTGAGAAATTAAGCCAGAATTGCAATTTAAACTCATATTTCAGGCTTTCTTTCTCAAAAATGCATGATATATTCCCACAATTGTGAGAAATAAAGCCAGAATTCAATATAAACTCATAATTCAGGCTTTCTTTCTCAGAAATGGATAACATAAACTCACAATTGTGAGAAATAAAGCCAGAATTCAATATTAACTAATAATTCAGGCTTTCTTTCTCAGAAATGGATAACATCAACTCACAATTGTGAGAAATAAAGCCAGAATTGCAATATAAACTAATAATTCAGGCTTTCTTTATCAGAAATGGGTGATATATACTCACAATTGTGAGAAATTAAGCCAGAATTGCAATTTAAACTCATATTTCAGGCTTTCTTTCTCAAAAATGGATGATATAAACTTAAAATTGTGAGAAATAAAGCCAGAATTGCAATATAAACTCACAATTCAAGCTTTCTTTATCAGAAATGGGTGATATATACTCACAGTTGTGAGAAATTAAGCCAGAATTGCAATATAAACTCATTATTCAGGCTTTCTTTCTCAGAAATTGGTGATATATACTCACAACTGTGAGAAATAAAGCCAGAATTCTACATTAACTCATAATTCAGGCTTTCTTTCTCAAAAATGGATGATATATACTCACAATTGTGAGAAATAAAGCCAGAATTGCAATATAAACTCACAATTCAAGCTTTCTTTATCAGAAATGGGTGATATATACTCACAGTTGTGAGAAATTAAGCCAGAATTGCAATATAAACTCATTATTCAGGCTTTCTTTCTCAGAAATTGGTGATATATACTCACAACTGTGAGAAATAAAGCCAGAATTCTACATTAACTCATAATTCAGGCTTTCTTTCTCAAAAATGGATGATATATACTCACAATTGTGAGAAATAAAGCCAGAATTGCAATATAAACTCACAATTCAAGCTTTCTTTATCAGAAATGGGTGATATATACTCACAGTTGTGAGAAATTAAGCCAGAATTGCAATATAAACTCATTATTCAGGCTTTCTTTCTCAGAAATGGATGATATATACTCACAATTGTGAGAAATTAAGCCAGAATTGCAATTTAAACTCATATTTCAGGCTTTCTTTCTCAAAAATGCATGATATATTCTCACAATTGTGAGAAATAAAGCCAGAATTCAATATAAACTCATAATTCAGGCTTTCTTTCTCAGAAATGGATAACATAAACTCACAATTGTGAGAAATAAAGCCAGAATTCAATATTAACTAATAATTCAGGCTTTCTTTCTCAGAAATGGATAACATAAACTCACAATTGTGAGAAATAAAGCCAGAATTGCAATATAAACTAATAATTCAGGCTTTCTTTCTCAAAAATGAATGATATAAACTTACAATTGTGAGCATTAAAGCCAGAATTGCAATATAAACTCATAATTAAGGCTTTCTTTCTCAAAAATGGATAACATAAACTCACAATTGTGAGAAATAAAGCCAGAATTGCAATATAAACTAATAATTCAGGCTTTCTTTCTCAGAAATGAATGATATATACTCACAATTGTCAGAAATAAAGCCAGAATTGCAATATAAACTCATAATTCAGGCTTTTTTTTCTCAGAAATGGGTGATATATACTCACAATTGTGAGAAATTAAGCCAGAATTGCAATTTAAACTCATAATTCAGGCTTTCTTTCTCAAAAAAAAATTGATATATACTCACATTTGTGAGAAATAAAGCCAGAATTGCAATATGAACTCATAATTCAGGCTTTCTTTCTCAGAAATGGGTGATATATACTCACAATTGTGAGAAATTAAGCCAGAATGGCAATATAAACTCATAATTCAGGCTTTCTTTCTCAGAAATGGGTGATATATACTCACAATTGTGAGAAATGAAGCCAGAATTGCAATATGAACTCATAATTCAGGCTTTCTTTCTCAAAAATTAATGATATAAACGTACAATTGTGAGCATTAAAGCGAGAATTGCAATATAAACTCATAATTAAGGCTTTCTTTCTCAAAAATGTATGATATAAACTTAAAATTGTGAGCATTAAAGCCAGAATTCAATATTAACTCATAATTCAGGCTTTCTTTCTCAGAAATTGGTGATATATACTCACAACTGTGAGAAATAAAGCCAGAATTCTATATTAACTCATAATTCTGGCTTTCTTTCTCAAAAATGGATGATATATACTCACAATTGTGAGAAATAAAGCCAGAATTGCAATATAAACTCACAATTCAGGCTTTATTTCTCAAAAATTAATGATGTAAACGTACAATTGTGAGCATTAAAACCAGAATTCAATATTAACTCATAATTCAGGCTTTCTTTCTCAGAAATTGGTGATATATACTCACAACTGTGAGAAATAAAGCCAGAATTCTATATTAACTCATAATTCTGGCTTTCTTTCTCAAAAATGGATGATATATACTCACAATTGTGAGAAATAAAGCCAGAATTGCAATATAAACTCACAATTCAAGCTTTCTTTATCGGAAATGGGTGATATATACTCACAGTTGTGAGAAATTAAGCCAGAATTGCAATATAAACTCATTATTCAGGCTTTCTTTCTCAGAAATTGGTGATATATACTCACAATTGTGAAAAATAAAGCCAGAATTGCAATATAAACTCATAATTCAGGCTTTCTTTCTCAGAAATGGGTGATATATACTCACAATTGTGAGAAATTAAGCCAGAATTGCAATTTAAACTCATATTTCAGGCTTTCTTTCTCAAAAATGCATGATATATTCCCACAATTGTGAGAAATAAAGCCAGAATTCAATATAAACTCATAATTCAGGCTTTCTTTCTCAGAAATGGATAACATAAACTCACAATTGTGAGAAATAAAGCCAGAATTGCAATATAAACTAATAATTCAGGCTTTCTTTATCAGAAATGGGTGATATATACTCACAATTGTGAGAAATTAAGCCAGAATTGCAATTTAAACTCATATTTCAGGCTTTCTTTCTCAAAAATGGATGATATAAACTTAAAATTGTGAGAAATAAAGCCAGAATTGCAATATAAACTCACAATTCAAGCTTTCTTTATCAGAAATGGGTGATATATACTCACAGTTGTGAGAAATTAAGCCAGAATTGCAATATAAACTCATTATTCAGGCTTTCTTTCTCAGAAATGGATGATATATACTCACAATTGTGAAAAATAAAGCCAGAATTGCAATATAAACTCATAATTCAGGCTTTCTTTCTCAGAAATGGGTGATATATACTCACAATTGTGAGAAATTAAGCCAGAATTGCAATTTAAACTCATATTTCAGGCTTTCTTTCTCAAAAATGCATGATATATTCTCACAATTGTGAGAAATAAAGCCAGAATTCAATATAAACTCATAATTCAGGCTTTCTTTCTCAGAAATGGATAACATAAACTCACAATTGTGAGAAATAAAGCCAGAATTCAATATTAACTAATAATTCAGGCTTTCTTTCTCAGAAATGGATAACATAAACTCACAATTGTGAGAAATAAAGCCAGAATTGCAATATAAACTAATAATTCAGGCTTTCTTTCTCAAAAATGAATGATATAAACTTACAATTGTGAGCATTAAAGCCAGAATTGCAATATAAACTCATAATTAAGGCTTTCTTTCTCAAAAATGGATAACATAAACTCACAATTGTGAGAAATAAAGCCAGAATTGCAATATAAACTAATAATTCAGGCTTTCTTTCTCAGAAATGAATGATATATACTCACAATTGTCAGAAATAAAGCCAGAATTGCAATATAAACTCATAATTCAGGCTTTTTTTTTCTCAGAAATGGGTGATATATACTCACAATTGTGAGAAATTAAGCCAGAATTGCAATTTAAACTCATAATTCAGGCTTTCTTTCTCAAAAAAAAATTGATGATATATACTCACATTTGTGAGAAATAAAGCCAGAATTGCAATATGAACTCATAATTCAGGCTTTCTTTCTCAGAAATGGGTGATATATACTCACAATTGTGAGAAATTAAGCCAGAATGGCAATATAAACTCATAATTCAGGCTTTCTTTCTCAGAAATGGGTGATATATACTCACAATTGTGAGAAATTAAGCCAGAATTGCAATTTAAACTCATATTTAAGGCTTTCTTTCTCCATAAACTCACAATTGTGAGAAATAAAGCCAGAATTGCAATATAAACTAATAATTCAGGCTTTCTTTATCAGAAATGGGTGATATATACTCACAATTGTGAGAAATTAAGCCAGAATTGCAATTTAAACTCATATTTCAGGCTTTCTTTCTCAAAAATGGATGATATAAACTTAAAATTGTGAGCATTAAAGCCAGAATTGCAATATGAACTCATAATTCAGGCTTTCTTTCTCAGAAATGGGTGATATATACTCACAATTGTGAGAAATTAAGCCAGAATGGCAATATAAACTAATAATTCAGGCTTTCTTTCTCAGAAATTGGTGATATATACTCACAACTGTGAGAAATAAAGCCAGAATTCTATATTAACTCATAATTCTGGCTTTCTTTCTCAAAAATGGATAATATATACTCACAATTGTGAGAAATAAAGCCAGAATTGCAATATAAACTCACAATTCAGGCTTTATTTCTCAGAAATTGGTGATATATACTCACAACTGTGAGAAATAAAGCCAGAATTCAATATTAACTCATAATTCAGGCTTTCTTTCTCAAAAATGGATGATATATACTCACAATTGTGAGAAATAAAGCCAGAATTGCTATATAAACTCACAATTCAAGCTTTCTTTATCAGAAATGGGTGATATATACTCACAGTTGTGAGAAATTAAGCCATAATTGCAATATAAACTCATTATTCAGGCTTTCTTTCTCAGAAATTGGTGATATATACTCACAACTGTGAGAAATAAAGCCAGAATTCTACATTAACTCATAATTCAGGCTTTCTTTCTCAAAAATGGATGATATATACTCACAATTGTGAGAAATAAAGCCAGAATTGCAATATAAACTCACAATTCAAGCTTTCTTTATCATAAATGGGTGATATATACTCACAGTTGTGAGAAATTAAGCCAGAATTGCAATATAAACTCATTATTCAGGCTTTCTTTCTCAGAAATGGATGATATATACTCACAATTGTGAAAAATAAAGCCAGAATTGCAATATAAACTCATAATTCAGGCTTTCTTTCTCAGAAATGGGTGATATATACTCACAATTGTGAGAAATTAAGCCAGAATTGCAATTTAAACTCATATTTCAGGCTTTCTTTCTCAAAAATGCATGATATATTCCCACAATTGTGAGAAATAAAGCCAGAATTCAATATAAACTCATAATTCAGGCTTTCTTTCTCAGAAATGGATAACATAAACTCACAATTGTGAGAAATAAAGCCAGAATTCAATATTAACTAATAATTCAGGCTTTCTTTCTCAGAAATGGATAACATCAACTCACAATTGTGAGAAATAAAGCCAGAATTGCAATATAAACTAATAATTCAGGCTTTCTTTATCAGAAATGGGTGATATATACTCACAATTGTGAGAAATTAAGCCAGAATTGCAATTTAAACTCATATTTCAGGCTTTCTTTCTCAAAAATGGATGATATAAACTTAAAATTGTGAGAAATAAAGCCAGAATTGCAATATAAACTCACAATTCAAGCTTTCTTTATCAGAAATGGGTGATATATACTCACAGTTGTGAGAAATTAAGCCAGAATTGCAATATAAACTCATTATTCAGGCTTTCTTTCTCAGAAATTGGTGATATATACTCACAACTGTGAGAAATAAAGCCAGAATTCTACATTAACTCATAATTCAGGCTTTCTTTCTCAAAAATGGATGATATATACTCACAATTGTGAGAAATAAAGCCAGAATTGCAATATAAACTCACAATTCAAGCTTTCTTTATCAGAAATGGGTGATATATACTCACAGTTGTGAGAAATTAAGCCAGAATTGCAATATAAACTCATTATTCAGGCTTTCTTTCTCAGAAATGGATGATATATACTCACAATTGTGAAAAATAAAGCCAGAATTGCAATATAAACTCATAATTCAGGCTTTCTTTCTCAGAAATGGGTGATATATACTCACAATTGTGAGAAATTAAGCCAGAATTGCAATTTAAACTCATATTTCAGGCTTTCTTTCTCAAAAATGCATGATATATTCTCACAATTGTGAGAAATAAAGCCAGAATTCAATATAAACTCATAATTCAGGCTTTCTTTCTCAGAAATGGATAACATAAACTCACAATTGTGAGAAATAAAGCCAGAATTCAATATTAACTAATAATTCAGGCTTTCTTTCTCAGAAATGGATAACATAAACTCACAATTGTGAGAAATAAAGCCAGAATTGCAATATAAACTAATAATTCAGGCTTTCTTTCTCAAAAATGAATGATATAAACTTACAATTGTGAGCATTAAAGCCAGAATTGCAATATAAACTCATAATTAAGGCTTTCTTTCTCAAAAATGGATAACATAAACTCACAATTGTGAGAAATAAAGCCAGAATTGCAATATAAACTAATAATTCAGGCTTTCTTTCTCAGAAATGAATGATATATACTCACAATTGTCAGAAATAAAGCCAGAATTGCAATATAAACTCATAATTCAGGCTTTTTTTTTCTCAGAAATGGGTGATATATACTCACAATTGTGAGAAATTAAGCCAGAATTGCAATTTAAACTCATAATTCAGGCTTTCTTTCTCAAAAAAAAATTGATGATATATACTCACATTTGTGAGAAATAAAGCCAGAATTGCAATATGAACTCATAATTCAGGCTTTCTTTCTCAGAAATGGGTGATATATACTCACAATTGTGAGAAATTAAGCCAGAATGGCAATATAAACTCATAATTCAGGCTTTCTTTCTCAGAAATGGGTGATATATACTCACAATTGTGAGAAATTAAGCCAGAATTGCAATTTAAACTCATATTTCAGGCTTTCTTTCTCCATAAACTCACAATTGTGAGAAATAAAGCCAGAATTGCAATATAAACTAATAATTCAGGCTTTCTTTATCAGAAATGGGTGATATATACTCACAATTGTGAGAAATTAAGCCAGAATTGCAATTTAAACTCATATTTCAGGCTTTCTTTCTCAAAAATGGATGATATAAACTTAAAATTGTGAGCATTAAAGCCAGAATTGCAATATGAACTCATAATTCAGGCTTTCTTTCTCAGAAATGGGTGATATATACTCACAATTGTGAGAAATTAAGCCAGAATGGCAATATAAACTAATAATTCAGGCTTTCTTTCTCAGAAATTGGTGATATATACTCACAACTGTGAGAAATAAAGCCAGAATTCTATATTAACTCATAATTCTGGCTTTCTTTCTCAAAAATGGATAATATATACTCACAATTGTGAGAAATAAAGCCAGAATTGCAATATAAACTCACAATTCAGGCTTTATTTCTCAGAAATTGGTGATATATACTCACAACTGTGAGAAATAAAGCCAGAATTCAATATTAACTCATAATTCAGGCTTTCTTTCTCAAAAATGGATGATATATACTCACAATTGTGAGAAATAAAGCCAGAATTGCAATATAAACTCACAATTCAAGCTTTCTTTATCAGAAATGGGTGATATATACTCACAGTTTTGAGAAATTAAGCCAGAATTGCAATATAAACTCATTATTCAGGCTTTCTTTCTCAGAAATTGGTGATATATACTCACAACTGTGAGAAATAAAGCCAGAATTCTACATTAACTCATAATTCAGGCTTTCTTTCTCAAAAATGGATGATATATACTCACAATTGTGAGAAATAAAGCCAGAATTGCAATATAAACTCACAATTCAAGCTTTCTTTATCAGAAATGGGTGATATATACTCACAGTTGTGAGAAATTAAGCCAGAATTGCAATATAAACTCATTATTCAGGCTTTCTTTCTCAGAAATGGATGATATATACTCACAATTGTGAGAAATTAAGCCAGAATTGCAATTTAAACTCATATTTCAGGCTTTCTTTCTCAAAAATGCATGATATATTCTCACAATTGTGAGAAATAAAGCCAGAATTCAATATAAACTCATAATTCAGGCTTTCTTTCTCAGAAATGGATAACATAAACTCACAATTGTGAGAAATAAAGCCAGAATTCAATATTAACTAATAATTCAGGCTTTCTTTCTCAGAAATGGATAACATAAACTCACAATTGTGAGAAATAAAGCCAGAATTGCAATATAAACTAATAATTCAGGCTTTCTTTCTCAAAAATGAATGATATAAACTTACAATTGTGAGCATTAAAGCCAGAATTGCAATATAAACTCATAATTAAGGCTTTCTTTCTCAAAAATGGATAACATAAACTCACAATTGTGAGAAATAAAGCCAGAATTGCAATATAAACTAATAATTCAGGCTTTCTTTCTCAGAAATGAATGATATATACTCACAATTGTCAGAAATAAAGCCAGAATTGCAATATAAACTCATAATTCAGGCTTTTTTTTCTCAGAAATGGGTGATATATACTCACAATTGTGAGAAATTAAGCCAGAATTGCAATTTAAACTCATAATTCAGGCTTTCTTTCTCAAAAAAAAATTGATATATACTCACATTTGTGAGAAATAAAGCCAGAATTGCAATATGAACTCATAATTCAGGCTTTCTTTCTCAGAAATGGGTGATATATACTCACAATTGTGAGAAATTAAGCCAGAATGGCAATATAAACTCATAATTCAGGCTTTCTTTCTCAGAAATGGGTGATATATACTCACAATTGTGAGAAATGAAGCCAGAATTGCAATATGAACTCATAATTCAGGCTTTCTTTCTCAAAAATTAATGATATAAACGTACAATTGTGAGCATTAAAGCGAGAATTGCAATATAAACTCATAATTAAGGCTTTCTTTCTCAAAAATGTATGATATAAACTTAAAATTGTGAGCATTAAAGCCAGAATTCAATATTAACTCATAATTCAGGCTTTCTTTCTCAGAAATTGGTGATATATACTCACAACTGTGAGAAATAAAGCCAGAATTCTATATTAACTCATAATTCTGGCTTTCTTTCTCAAAAATGGATGATATATACTCACAATTGTGAGAAATAAAGCCAGAATTGCAATATAAACTCACAATTCAGGCTTTATTTCTCAAAAATTAATGATGTAAACGTACAATTGTGAGCATTAAAACCAGAATTCAATATTAACTCATAATTCAGGCTTTCTTTCTCAGAAATTGGTGATATATACTCACAACTGTGAGAAATAAAGCCAGAATTCTATATTAACTCATAATTCTGGCTTTCTTTCTCAAAAATGGATGATATATACTCACAATTGTGAGAAATAAAGCCAGAATTGCAATATAAACTCACAATTCAAGCTTTCTTTATCGGAAATGGGTGATATATACTCACAGTTGTGAGAAATTAAGCCAGAATTGCAATATAAACTCATTATTCAGGCTTTCTTTCTCAGAAATTGGTGATATATACTCACAATTGTGAAAAATAAAGCCAGAATTGCAATATAAACTCATAATTCAGGCTTTCTTTCTCAGAAATGGGTGATATATACTCACAATTGTGAGAAATTAAGCCAGAATTGCAATTTAAACTCATATTTCAGGCTTTCTTTCTCAAAAATGCATGATATATTCCCACAATTGTGAGAAATAAAGCCAGAATTCAATATAAACTCATAATTCAGGCTTTCTTTCTCAGAAATGGATAACATAAACTCACAATTGTGAGAAATAAAGCCAGAATTGCAATATAAACTAATAATTCAGGCTTTCTTTATCAGAAATGGGTGATATATACTCACAATTGTGAGAAATTAAGCCAGAATTGCAATTTAAACTCATATTTCAGGCTTTCTTTCTCAAAAATGGATGATATAAACTTAAAATTGTGAGAAATAAAGCCAGAATTGCAATATAAACTCACAATTCAAGCTTTCTTTATCAGAAATGGGTGATATATACTCACAGTTGTGAGAAATTAAGCCAGAATTGCAATATAAACTCATTATTCAGGCTTTCTTTCTCAGAAATGGATGATATATACTCACAATTGTGAAAAATAAAGCCAGAATTGCAATATAAACTCATAATTCAGGCTTTCTTTCTCAGAAATGGGTGATATATACTCACAATTGTGAGAAATTAAGCCAGAATTGCAATTTAAACTCATATTTCAGGCTTTCTTTCTCAAAAATGCATGATATATTCTCACAATTGTGAGAAATAAAGCCAGAATTCAATATAAACTCATAATTCAGGCTTTCTTTCTCAGAAATGGATAACATAAACTCACAATTGTGAGAAATAAAGCCAGAATTCAATATTAACTAATAATTCAGGCTTTCTTTCTCAGAAATGGATAACATAAACTCACAATTGTGAGAAATAAAGCCAGAATTGCAATATAAACTAATAATTCAGGCTTTCTTTCTCAAAAATGAATGATATAAACTTACAATTGTGAGCATTAAAGCCAGAATTGCAATATAAACTCATAATTAAGGCTTTCTTTCTCAAAAATGGATAACATAAACTCACAATTGTGAGAAATAAAGCCAGAATTGCAATATAAACTAATAATTCAGGCTTTCTTTCTCAGAAATGAATGATATATACTCACAATTGTCAGAAATAAAGCCAGAATTGCAATATAAACTCATAATTCAGGCTTTTTTTTTCTCAGAAATGGGTGATATATACTCACAATTGTGAGAAATTAAGCCAGAATTGCAATTTAAACTCATAATTCAGGCTTTCTTTCTCAAAAAAAAATTGATGATATATACTCACATTTGTGAGAAATAAAGCCAGAATTGCAATATGAACTCATAATTCAGGCTTTCTTTCTCAGAAATGGGTGATATATACTCACAATTGTGAGAAATTAAGCCAGAATGGCAATATAAACTCATAATTCAGGCTTTCTTTCTCAGAAATGGGTGATATATACTCACAATTGTGAGAAATTAAGCCAGAATTGCAATTTAAACTCATATTTAAGGCTTTCTTTCTCCATAAACTCACAATTGTGAGAAATAAAGCCAGAATTGCAATATAAACTAATAATTCAGGCTTTCTTTATCAGAAATGGGTGATATATACTCACAATTGTGAGAAATTAAGCCAGAATTGCAATTTAAACTCATATTTCAGGCTTTCTTTCTCAAAAATGGATGATATAAACTTAAAATTGTGAGCATTAAAGCCAGAATTGCAATATGAACTCATAATTCAGGCTTTCTTTCTCAGAAATGGGTGATATATACTCACAATTGTGAGAAATTAAGCCAGAATGGCAATATAAACTAATAATTCAGGCTTTCTTTCTCAGAAATTGGTGATATATACTCACAACTGTGAGAAATAAAGCCAGAATTCTATATTAACTCATAATTCTGGCTTTCTTTCTCAAAAATGGATAATATATACTCACAATTGTGAGAAATAAAGCCAGAATTGCAATATAAACTCACAATTCAGGCTTTATTTCTCAGAAATTGGTGATATATACTCACAACTGTGAGAAATAAAGCCAGAATTCAATATTAACTCATAATTCAGGCTTTCTTTCTCAAAAATGGATGATATATACTCACAATTGTGAGAAATAAAGCCAGAATTGCTATATAAACTCACAATTCAAGCTTTCTTTATCAGAAATGGGTGATATATACTCACAGTTGTGAGAAATTAAGCCATAATTGCAATATAAACTCATTATTCAGGCTTTCTTTCTCAGAAATTGGTGATATATACTCACAACTGTGAGAAATAAAGCCAGAATTCTACATTAACTCATAATTCAGGCTTTCTTTCTCAAAAATGGATGATATATACTCACAATTGTGAGAAATAAAGCCAGAATTGCAATATAAACTCACAATTCAAGCTTTCTTTATCATAAATGGGTGATATATACTCACAGTTGTGAGAAATTAAGCCAGAATTGCAATATAAACTCATTATTCAGGCTTTCTTTCTCAGAAATGGATGATATATACTCACAATTGTGAAAAATAAAGCCAGAATTGCAATATAAACTCATAATTCAGGCTTTCTTTCTCAGAAATGGGTGATATATACTCACAATTGTGAGAAATTAAGCCAGAATTGCAATTTAAACTCATATTTCAGGCTTTCTTTCTCAAAAATGCATGATATATTCCCACAATTGTGAGAAATAAAGCCAGAATTCAATATAAACTCATAATTCAGGCTTTCTTTCTCAGAAATGGATAACATAAACTCACAATTGTGAGAAATAAAGCCAGAATTCAATATTAACTAATAATTCAGGCTTTCTTTCTCAGAAATGGATAACATCAACTCACAATTGTGAGAAATAAAGCCAGAATTGCAATATAAACTAATAATTCAGGCTTTCTTTATCAGAAATGGGTGATATATACTCACAATTGTGAGAAATTAAGCCAGAATTGCAATTTAAACTCATATTTCAGGCTTTCTTTCTCAAAAATGGATGATATAAACTTAAAATTGTGAGAAATAAAGCCAGAATTGCAATATAAACTCACAATTCAAGCTTTCTTTATCAGAAATGGGTGATATATACTCACAGTTGTGAGAAATTAAGCCAGAATTGCAATATAAACTCATTATTCAGGCTTTCTTTCTCAGAAATTGGTGATATATACTCACAACTGTGAGAAATAAAGCCAGAATTCTACATTAACTCATAATTCAGGCTTTCTTTCTCAAAAATGGATGATATATACTCACAATTGTGAGAAATAAAGCCAGAATTGCAATATAAACTCACAATTCAAGCTTTCTTTATCAGAAATGGGTGATATATACTCACAGTTGTGAGAAATTAAGCCAGAATTGCAATATAAACTCATTATTCAGGCTTTCTTTCTCAGAAATGGATGATATATACTCACAATTGTGAAAAATAAAGCCAGAATTGCAATATAAACTCATAATTCAGGCTTTCTTTCTCAGAAATGGGTGATATATACTCACAATTGTGAGAAATTAAGCCAGAATTGCAATTTAAACTCATATTTCAGGCTTTCTTTCTCAAAAATGCATGATATATTCTCACAATTGTGAGAAATAAAGCCAGAATTCAATATAAACTCATAATTCAGGCTTTCTTTCTCAGAAATGGATAACATAAACTCACAATTGTGAGAAATAAAGCCAGAATTCAATATTAACTAATAATTCAGGCTTTCTTTCTCAGAAATGGATAACATAAACTCACAATTGTGAGAAATAAAGCCAGAATTGCAATATAAACTAATAATTCAGGCTTTCTTTCTCAAAAATGAATGATATAAACTTACAATTGTGAGCATTAAAGCCAGAATTGCAATATAAACTCATAATTAAGGCTTTCTTTCTCAAAAATGGATAACATAAACTCACAATTGTGAGAAATAAAGCCAGAATTGCAATATAAACTAATAATTCAGGCTTTCTTTCTCAGAAATGAATGATATATACTCACAATTGTCAGAAATAAAGCCAGAATTGCAATATAAACTCATAATTCAGGCTTTTTTTTTCTCAGAAATGGGTGATATATACTCACAATTGTGAGAAATTAAGCCAGAATTGCAATTTAAACTCATAATTCAGGCTTTCTTTCTCAAAAAAAAATTGATGATATATACTCACATTTGTGAGAAATAAAGCCAGAATTGCAATATGAACTCATAATTCAGGCTTTCTTTCTCAGAAATGGGTGATATATACTCACAATTGTGAGAAATTAAGCCAGAATGGCAATATAAACTCATAATTCAGGCTTTCTTTCTCAGAAATGGGTGATATATACTCACAATTGTGAGAAATTAAGCCAGAATTGCAATTTAAACTCATATTTCAGGCTTTCTTTCTCCATAAACTCACAATTGTGAGAAATAAAGCCAGAATTGCAATATAAACTAATAATTCAGGCTTTCTTTATCAGAAATGGGTGATATATACTCACAATTGTGAGAAATTAAGCCAGAATTGCAATTTAAACTCATATTTCAGGCTTTCTTTCTCAAAAATGGATGATATAAACTTAAAATTGTGAGCATTAAAGCCAGAATTGCAATATGAACTCATAATTCAGGCTTTCTTTCTCAGAAATGGGTGATATATACTCACAATTGTGAGAAATTAAGCCAGAATGGCAATATAAACTAATAATTCAGGCTTTCTTTCTCAGAAATTGGTGATATATACTCACAACTGTGAGAAATAAAGCCAGAATTCTATATTAACTCATAATTCTGGCTTTCTTTCTCAAAAATGGATAATATATACTCACAATTGTGAGAAATAAAGCCAGAATTGCAATATAAACTCACAATTCAGGCTTTATTTCTCAGAAATTGGTGATATATACTCACAACTGTGAGAAATAAAGCCAGAATTCAATATTAACTCATAATTCAGGCTTTCTTTCTCAAAAATGGATGATATATACTCACAATTGTGAGAAATAAAGCCAGAATTGCAATATAAACTCACAATTCAAGCTTTCTTTATCAGAAATGGGTGATATATACTCACAGTTTTGAGAAATTAAGCCAGAATTGCAATATAAACTCATTATTCAGGCTTTCTTTCTCAGAAATTGGTGATATATACTCACAACTGTGAGAAATAAAGCCAGAATTCTACATTAACTCATAATTCAGGCTTTCTTTCTCAAAAATGGATGATATATACTCACAATTGTGAGAAATAAAGCCAGAATTGCAATATAAACTCACAATTCAAGCTTTCTTTATCAGAAATGGGTGATATATACTCACAGTTGTGAGAAATTAAGCCAGAATTGCAATATAAACTCATTATTCAGGCTTTCTTTCTCAGAAATGGATGATATATACTCACAATTGTGAAAAATAAAGCCAGAATTGCAATATAAACTCATAATTCAGGCTTTCTTTCTCAGAAATGGGTGATATATACTCACAATTGTGAGAAATTAAGCCAGAATTGCAATTTAAACTCATATTTCAGGCTTTCTTTCTCAAAAATGCATGATATATTCCCACAATTGTGAGAAATAAAGCCAGAATTCAATATAAACTCATAATTCAGGCTTTCTTTCTCAGAAATGGATAACATAAACTCACAATTGTGAGAAATAAAGCCAGAATTCAATATTAACTAATAATTCAGGCTTTCTTTCTCAGAAATGGATAACATCAACTCACAATTGTGAGAAATAAAGCCAGAATTGCAATATAAACTAATAATTCAGGCTTTCTTTATCAGAAATGGGTGATATATACTCACAATTGTGAGAAATTAAGCCAGAATTGCAATTTAAACTCATATTTCAGGCTTTCTTTCTCAAAAATGGATGATATAAACTTAAAATTGTGAGAAATAAAGCCAGAATTGCAATATAAACTCACAATTCAAGCTTTCTTTATCAGAAATGGGTGATATATACTCACAGTTGTGAGAAATTAAGCCAGAATTGCAATATAAACTCATTATTCAGGCTTTCTTTCTCAGAAATTGGTGATATATACTCACAACTGTGAGAAATAAAGCCAGAATTCTACATTAACTCATAATTCAGGCTTTCTTTCTCAAAAATGGATGATATATACTCACAATTGTGAGAAATAAAGCCAGAATTGCAATATAAACTCACAATTCAAGCTTTCTTTATCAGAAATGGGTGATATATACTCACAGTTGTGAGAAATTAAGCCAGAATTGCAATATAAACTCATTATTCAGGCTTTCTTTCTCAGAAATGGATGATATATACTCACAATTGTGAAAAATAAAGCCAGAATTGCAATATAAACTCATAATTCAGGCTTTCTTTCTCAGAAATGGGTGATATATACTCACAATTGTGAGAAATTAAGCCAGAATTGCAATTTAAACTCATATTTCAGGCTTTCTTTCTCAAAAATGCATGATATATTCTCACAATTGTGAGAAATAAAGCCAGAATTCAATATAAACTCATAATTCAGGCTTTCTTTCTCAGAAATGGATAACATAAACTCACAATTGTGAGAAATAAAGCCAGAATTCAATATTAACTAATAATTCAGGCTTTCTTTCTCAGAAATGGATAACATAAACTCACAATTGTGAGAAATAAAGCCAGAATTGCAATATAAACTAATAATTCAGGCTTTCTTTCTCAAAAATGAATGATATAAACTTACAATTGTGAGCATTAAAGCCAGAATTGCAATATAAACTCATAATTAAGGCTTTCTTTCTCAAAAATGGATAACATAAACTCACAATTGTGAGAAATAAAGCCAGAATTGCAATATAAACTAATAATTCAGGCTTTCTTTCTCAGAAATGAATGATATATACTCACAATTGTCAGAAATAAAGCCAGAATTGCAATATAAACTCATAATTCAGGCTTTTTTTTTCTCAGAAATGGGTGATATATACTCACAATTGTGAGAAATTAAGCCAGAATTGCAATTTAAACTCATAATTCAGGCTTTCTTTCTCAAAAAAAATTGATGATATATACTCACATTTGTGAGAAATAAAGCCAGAATTGCAATATGAACTCATAATTCAGGCTTTCTTTCTCAGAAATGGGTGATATATACTCACAATTGTGAGAAATTAAGCCAGAATGGCAATATAAACTCATAATTCAGGCTTTCTTTCTCAGAAATGGGTGATATATACTCACAATTGTGAGAAATTAAGCCAGAATTGCAATTTAAACTCATATTTAAGGCTTTCTTTCTCCATAAACTCACAATTGTGAGAAATAAAGCCAGAATTGCAATATAAACTAATAATTCAGGCTTTCTTTATCAGAAATGGGTGATATATACTCACAATTGTGAGAAATTAAGCCAGAATTGCAATTTAAACTCATATTTCAGGCTTTCTTTCTCAAAAATGGATGATATAAACTTAAAATTGTGAGCATTAAAGCCAGAATTGCAATATGAACTCATAATTCAGGCTTTCTTTCTCAGAAATGGGTGATATATACTCACAATTGTGAGAAATTAAGCCAGAATGGCAATATAAACTAATAATTCAGGCTTTCTTTCTCAGAAATTGGTGATATATACTCACAACTGTGAGAAATAAAGCCAGAATTCTATATTAACTCATAATTCTGGCTTTCTTTCTCAAAAATGGATAATATATACTCACAATTGTGAGAAATAAAGCCAGAATTGCAATATAAACTCACAATTCAGGCTTTATTTCTCAGAAATTGGTGATATATACTCACAACTGTGAGAAATAAAGCCAGAATTCAATATTAACTCATAATTCAGGCTTTCTTTCTCAAAAATGGATGATATATACTCACAATTGTGAGAAATAAAGCCAGAATTGCAATATAAACTCACAATTCAAGCTTTCTTTATCAGAAATGGGTGATATATACTCACAGTTGTGAGAAATTAAGCCATAATTGCAATATAAACTCATTATTCAGGCTTTCTTTCTCAGAAATTGGTGATATATACTCACAACTGTGAGAAATAAAGCCAGAATTCTACATTAACTCATAATTCAGGCTTTCTTTCTCAAAAATGGATGATATATACTCACAATTGTGAGAAATAAAGCCAGAATTGCAATATAAACTCACAATTCAAGCTTTCTTTATCATAAATGGGTGATATATACTCACAGTTGTGAGAAATTAAGCCAGAATTGCAATATAAACTCATTATTCAGGCTTTCTTTCTCAGAAATGGATGATATATACTCACAATTGTGAAAAATAAAGCCAGAATTGCAATATAAACTCATAATTCAGGCTTTCTTTCTCAGAAATGGGTGATATATACTCACAATTGTGAGAAATTAAGCCAGAATTGCAATTTAAACTCATATTTCAGGCTTTCTTTCTCAAAAATGCATGATATATTCCCACAATTGTGAGAAATAAAGCCAGAATTCAATATAAACTCATAATTCAGGCTTTCTTTCTCAGAAATGGATAACATAAACTCACAATTGTGAGAAATAAAGCCAGAATTCAATATTAACTAATAATTCAGGCTTTCTTTCTCAGAAATGGATAACATCAACTCACAATTGTGAGAAATAAAGCCAGAATTGCAATATAAACTAATAATTCAGGCTTTCTTTATCAGAAATGGGTGATATATACTCACAATTGTGAGAAATTAAGCCAGAATTGCAATTTAAACTCATATTTCAGGCTTTCTTTCTCAAAAATGGATGATATAAACTTAAAATTGTGAGAAATAAAGCCAGAATTGCAATATAAACTCACAATTCAAGCTTTCTTTATCAGAAATGGGTGATATATACTCACAGTTGTGAGAAATTAAGCCAGAATTGCAATATAAACTCATTATTCAGGCTTTCTTTCTCAGAAATTGGTGATATATACTCACAACTGTGAGAAATAAAGCCAGAATTCTACATTAACTCATAATTCAGGCTTTCTTTCTCAAAAATGGATGATATATACTCACAATTGTGAGAAATAAAGCCAGAATTGCAATATAAACTCACAATTCAAGCTTTCTTTATCAGAAATGGGTGATATATACTCACAGTTGTGAGAAATTAAGCCAGAATTGCAATATAAACTCATTATTCAGGCTTTCTTTCTCAGAAATGGATGATATATACTCACAATTGTGAAAAATAAAGCCAGAATTGCAATATAAACTCATAATTCAGGCTTTCTTTCTCAGAAATGGGTGATATATACTCACAATTGTGAGAAATTAAGCCAGAATTGCAATTTAAACTCATATTTCAGGCTTTCTTTCTCAAAAATGCATGATATATTCTCACAATTGTGAGAAATAAAGCCAGAATTCAATATAAACTCATAATTCAGGCTTTCTTTCTCAGAAATGGATAACATAAACTCACAATTGTGAGAAATAAAGCCAGAATTCAATATTAACTAATAATTCAGGCTTTCTTTCTCAGAAATGGATAACATAAACTCACAATTGTGAGAAATAAAGCCAGAATTGCAATATAAACTAATAATTCAGGCTTTCTTTCTCAAAAATGAATGATATAAACTTACAATTGTGAGCATTAAAGCCAGAATTGCAATATAAACTCATAATTAAGGCTTTCTTTCTCAAAAATGGATAACATAAACTCACAATTGTGAGAAATAAAGCCAGAATTGCAATATAAACTAATAATTCAGGCTTTCTTTCTCAGAAATGAATGATATATACTCACAATTGTCAGAAATAAAGCCAGAATTGCAATATAAACTCATAATTCAGGCTTTTTTTTTCTCAGAAATGGGTGATATATACTCACAATTGTGAGAAATTAAGCCAGAATTGCAATTTAAACTCATAATTCAGGCTTTCTTTCTCAAAAAAAAATTGATGATATATACTCACATTTGTGAGAAATAAAGCCAGAATTGCAATATGAACTCATAATTCAGGCTTTCTTTCTCAGAAATGGGTGATATATACTCACAATTGTGAGAAATTAAGCCAGAATGGCAATATAAACTCATAATTCAGGCTTTCTTTCTCAGAAATGGGTGATATATACTCACAATTGTGAGAAATTAAGCCAGAATTGCAATTTAAACTCATATTTCAGGCTTTCTTTCTCCATAAACTCACAATTGTGAGAAATAAAGCCAGAATTGCAATATAAACTAATAATTCAGGCTTTCTTTATCAGAAATGGGTGATATATACTCACAATTGTGAGAAATTAAGCCAGAATTGCAATTTAAACTCATATTTCAGGCTTTCTTTCTCAAAAATGGATGATATAAACTTAAAATTGTGAGCATTAAAGCCAGAATTGCAATATGAACTCATAATTCAGGCTTTCTTTCTCAGAAATGGGTGATATATACTCACAATTGTGAGAAATTAAGCCAGAATGGCAATATAAACTAATAATTCAGGCTTTCTTTCTCAGAAATTGGTGATATATACTCACAACTGTGAGAAATAAAGCCAGAATTCTATATTAACTCATAATTCTGGCTTTCTTTCTCAAAAATGGATAATATATACTCACAATTGTGAGAAATAAAGCCAGAATTGCAATATAAACTCACAATTCAGGCTTTATTTCTCAGAAATTGGTGATATATACTCACAACTGTGAGAAATAAAGCCAGAATTCAATATTAACTCATAATTCAGGCTTTCTTTCTCAAAAATGGATGATATATACTCACAATTGTGAGAAATAAAGCCAGAATTGCAATATAAACTCACAATTCAAGCTTTCTTTATCAGAAATGGGTGATATATACTCACAGTTTTGAGAAATTAAGCCAGAATTGCAATATAAACTCATTATTCAGGCTTTCTTTCTCAGAAATTGGTGATATATACTCACAACTGTGAGAAATAAAGCCAGAATTCTACATTAACTCATAATTCAGGCTTTCTTTCTCAAAAATGGATGATATATACTCACAATTGTGAGAAATAAAGCCAGAATTGCAATATAAACTCACAATTCAAGCTTTCTTTATCAGAAATGGGTGATATATACTCACAGTTGTGAGAAATTAAGCCAGAATTGCAATATAAACTCATTATTCAGGCTTTCTTTCTCAGAAATGGATGATATATACTCACAATTGTGAAAAATAAAGCCAGAATTGCAATATAAACTCATAATTCAGGCTTTCTTTCTCAGAAATGGGTGATATATACTCACAATTGTGAGAAATTAAGCCAGAATTGCAATTTAAACTCATATTTCAGGCTTTCTTTCTCAAAAATGCATGATATATTCCCACAATTGTGAGAAATAAAGCCAGAATTCAATATAAACTCATAATTCAGGCTTTCTTTCTCAGAAATGGATAACATAAACTCACAATTGTGAGAAATAAAGCCAGAATTCAATATTAACTAATAATTCAGGCTTTCTTTCTCAGAAATGGATAACATCAACTCACAATTGTGAGAAATAAAGCCAGAATTGCAATATAAACTAATAATTCAGGCTTTCTTTATCAGAAATGGGTGATATATACTCACAATTGTGAGAAATTAAGCCAGAATTGCAATTTAAACTCATATTTCAGGCTTTCTTTCTCAAAAATGGATGATATAAACTTAAAATTGTGAGAAATAAAGCCAGAATTGCAATATAAACTCACAATTCAAGCTTTCTTTATCAGAAATGGGTGATATATACTCACAGTTGTGAGAAATTAAGCCAGAATTGCAATATAAACTCATTATTCAGGCTTTCTTTCTCAGAAATTGGTGATATATACTCACAACTGTGAGAAATAAAGCCAGAATTCTACATTAACTCATAATTCAGGCTTTCTTTCTCAAAAATGGATGATATATACTCACAATTGTGAGAAATAAAGCCAGAATTGCAATATAAACTCACAATTCAAGCTTTCTTTATCAGAAATGGGTGATATATACTCACAGTTGTGAGAAATTAAGCCAGAATTGCAATATAAACTCATTATTCAGGCTTTCTTTCTCAGAAATGGATGATATATACTCACAATTGTGAAAAATAAAGCCAGAATTGCAATATAAACTCATAATTCAGGCTTTCTTTCTCAGAAATGGGTGATATATACTCACAATTGTGAGAAATTAAGCCAGAATTGCAATTTAAACTCATATTTCAGGCTTTCTTTCTCAAAAATGCATGATATATTCTCACAATTGTGAGAAATAAAGCCAGAATTCAATATAAACTCATAATTCAGGCTTTCTTTCTCAGAAATGGATAACATAAACTCACAATTGTGAGAAATAAAGCCAGAATTCAATATTAACTAATAATTCAGGCTTTCTTTCTCAGAAATGGATAACATAAACTCACAATTGTGAGAAATAAAGCCAGAATTGCAATATAAACTAATAATTCAGGCTTTCTTTCTCAAAAATGAATGATATAAACTTACAATTGTGAGCATTAAAGCCAGAATTGCAATATAAACTCATAATTAAGGCTTTCTTTCTCAAAAATGGATAACATAAACTCACAATTGTGAGAAATAAAGCCAGAATTGCAATATAAACTAATAATTCAGGCTTTCTTTCTCAGAAATGAATGATATATACTCACAATTGTCAGAAATAAAGCCAGAATTGCAATATAAACTCATAATTCAGGCTTTTTTTTTCTCAGAAATGGGTGATATATACTCACAATTGTGAGAAATTAAGCCAGAATTGCAATTTAAACTCATAATTCAGGCTTTCTTTCTCAAAAAAAATTGATGATATATACTCACATTTGTGAGAAATAAAGCCAGAATTGCAATATGAACTCATAATTCAGGCTTTCTTTCTCAGAAATGGGTGATATATACTCACAATTGTGAGAAATTAAGCCAGAATGGCAATATAAACTCATAATTCAGGCTTTCTTTCTCAGAAATGGGTGATATATACTCACAATTGTGAGAAATTAAGCCAGAATTGCTATTTAAACTCATATTTCAGGCTTTCTTTCTCCATAAACTCACAATTGTGAGAAATAAAGCCAGAATTGCAATATAAACTAATAATTCAGGCTTTCTTTATCAGAAATGGGTGATATATACTCACAATTGTGAGAAATTAAGCCAGAATTGCAATTTAAACTCATATTTCAGGCTTTCTTTCTCAAAAATGGATGATATAAACTTAAAATTGTGAGCATTAAAGCCAGAATTGCAATATGAACTCATAATTCAGGCTTTCTTTCTCAGAAATGGGTGATATATACTCACAATTGTGAGAAATTAAGCCAGAATGGCAATATAAACTAATAATTCAGGCTTTCTTTCTCAGAAATTGGTGATATATACTCACAACTGTGAGAAATAAAGCCAGAATTCTATATTAACTCATAATTCTGGCTTTCTTTCTCAAAAATGGATAATATATACTCACAATTGTGAGAAATAAAGCCAGAATTGCAATATAAACTCACAATTCAGGCTTTATTTCTCAGAAATTGGTGATATATACTCACAACTGTGAGAAATAAAGCCAGAATTCAATATTAACTCATAATTCAGGCTTTCTTTCTCAAAAATGGATGATATATACTCACAATTGTGAGAAATAAAGCCAGAATTGCAATATAAACTCACAATTCAAGCTTTCTTTATCAGAAATGGGTGATATATACTCACAGTTGTGAGAAATTAAGCCAGAATTGCAATATAAACTCATTATTCAGGCTTTCTTTCTCAGAAATTGGTGATATATACTCACAACTGTGAGAAATAAAGCCAGAATTCTACATTAACTCATAATTCAGGCTTTCTTTCTCAAAAATGGATGATATATACTCACAATTGTGAGAAATAAAGCCAGAATTGCAATATAAACTCACAATTCAAGCTTTCTTTATCAGAAATGGGTGATATATACTCACAGTTGTGAGAAATTAAGCCAGAATTGCAATATAAACTCATTATTCAGGCTTTCTTTCTCAGAAATGGATGATATATACTCACAATTGTGAAAAATAAAGCCAGAATTGCAATATAAACTCATAATTCAGGCTTTCTTTCTCAGAAATGGGTGATATATACTCACAATTGTGAGAAATTAAGCCAGAATTGCAATTTAAACTCATATTTCAGGCTTTCTTTCTCAAAAATGCATGATATATTCTCACAATTGTGAGAAATAAAGCCAGAATTCAATATAAACTCATAATTCAGGCTTTCTTTCTCAGAAATGGATAACATAAACTCACAATTGTGAGAAATAAAGCCAGAATTCAATATTAACTAATAATTCAGGCTTTCTTTCTCAGAAATGGATAGCATAAACTCACAATTGTGAGAAATAAAGCCAGAATTGCAATATAAACTAATAATTCAGGCTTTCTTTCTCAAAAATGAATGATATAAACTTACAATTGTGAGCATTAAAGCCAGAATTGCAATATAAACTCATAATTAAGGCTTTCTTTCTCAAAAATGGATAACATAAACTCACAATTGTGAGAAATAAAGCCAGAATTGCAATATAAACTAATAATTCAGGCTTTCTTTCTCAGAAATGAATGATATATACTCACAATTGTCAGAAATAAAGCCAGAATTGCAATATAAACTCATAATTCAGGCTTTTTTTTCTCAGAAATGGGTGATATATACTCACAATTGTGAGAAATTAAGCCAGAATTGCAATTTAAACTCATAATTCAGGCTTTCTTTCTCAAAAAAAAATTGATATATACTCACATTTGTGAGAAATAAAGCCAGAATTGCAATATGAACTCATAATTCAGGCTTTCTTTCTCAGAAATGGGTGATATATACTCACAATTGTGAGAAATTAAGCCAGAATGGCAATATAAACTCATAATTCAGGCTTTCTTTCTCAGAAATGGGTGATATATACTCACAATTGTGAGAAATGAAGCCAGAATTGCAATATGAACTCATAATTCAGGCTTTCTTTCTCAAAAATTAATGATATAAACGTACAATTGTGAGCATTAAAGCGAGAATTGCAATATAAACTCATAATTAAGGCTTTCTTTCTCAAAAATGTATGATATAAACTTAAAATTGTGAGCATTAAAGCCAGAATTCAATATTAACTCATAATTCAGGCTTTCTTTCTCAGAAATTGGTGATATATACTCACAACTGTGAGAAATAAAGCCAGAATTCTATATTAACTCATAATTCTGGCTTTCTTTCTCAAAAATGGATGATATATACTCACAATTGTGAGAAATAAAGCCAGAATTGCAATATAAACTCACAATTCAGGCTTTATTTCTCAAAAATTAATGATGTAAACGTACAATTGTGAGCATTAAAACCAGAATTCAATATTAACTCATAATTCAGGCTTTCTTTCTCAGAAATTGGTGATATATACTCACAACTGTGAGAAATAAAGCCAGAATTATATATTAACTCATAATTCTGGCTTTCTTTCTCAAAAATGGATGATATATACTCACAATTGTGAGAAATAAAGCCAGAATTGCAATATAAACTCACAATTCAAGCTTTCTTTATCGGAAATGGGTGATATATACTCACAGTTGTGAGAAATTAAGCCAGAATTGCAATATAAACTCATTATTCAGGCTTTCTTTCTCAGAAATTGGTGATATATACTCACAATTGTGAAAAATAAAGCCAGAATTGCAATATAAACTCATAATTCAGGCTTTCTTTCTCAGAAATGGGTGATATATACTCACAATTGTGAGAAATTAAGCCAGAATTGCAATTTAAACTCATATTTCAGGCTTTCTTTCTCAAAAATGCATGATATATTCCCACAATTGTGAAAAATAAAGCCAGAATTGCAATATAAACTCATAATTCAGGCTTTCTTTCTCAGAAATGGGTGATATATACTCACAATTGTGAGAAATTAAGCCAGAATTGCAATTTAAACTCATATTTCAGGCTTTCTTTCTCAAAAATGGATGATATAAACTTAAAATTGTGAGAAATAAAGCCAGAATTGCAATATAAACTCACAATTCAAGCTTTCTTTATCAGAAATGGGTGATATATACTCACAGTTGTGAGAAATTAAGCCAGAATTGCAATATAAACTCATTATTCAGGCTTTCTTTCTCAGAAATGGATGATATATACTCACAATTGTGAAAAATAAAGCCAGAATTGCAATATAAACTCATAATTCAGGCTTTCTTTCTCAGAAATGGGTGATATATACTCACAATTGTGAGAAATTAAGCCAGAATTGCAATTTAAACTCATATTTCAGGCTTTCTTTCTCAAAAATGCATGATATATTCCCACAATTGTGAGAAATAAAGCCAGAATTCAATATAAACTCATAATTCAGGCTTTCTTTCTCAGAAATGGATAACATAAACTCACAATTGTGAGAAATAAAGCCAGAATTCAATATTAACTAATAATTCAGGCTTTCTTTCTCAGAAATGGATAACATCAACTCACAATTGTGAGAAATAAAGCCAGAATTGCAATATAAACTAATAATTCAGGCTTTCTTTATCAGAAATGGGTGATATATACTCACAATTGTGAGAAATTAAGCCAGAATTGCAATTTAAACTCATATTTCAGGCTTTCTTTCTCAAAAATGGATGATATAAACTTAAAATTGTGAGAAATAAAGCCAGAATTGCAATATAAACTCACAATTCAAGCTTTCTTTATCAGAAATGGGTGATATATACTCACAGTTGTGAGAAATTAAGCCAGAATTGCAATATAAACTCATTATTCAGGCTTTCTTTCTCAGAAATTGGTGATATATACTCACAACTGTGAGAAATAAAGCCAGAATTCTACATTAACTCATAATTCAGGCTTTCTTTCTCAAAAATGGATGATATATACTCACAATTGTGAGAAATAAAGCCAGAATTGCAATATAAACTCACAATTCAAGCTTTCTTTATCAGAAATGGGTGATATATACTCACAGTTGTGAGAAATTAAGCCAGAATTGCAATATAAACTCATTATTCAGGCTTTCTTTCTCAGAAATGGATGATATATACTCACAATTGTGAAAAATAAAGCCAGAATTGCAATATAAACTCATAATTCAGGCTTTCTTTCTCAGAAATGGGTGATATATACTCACAATTGTGAGAAATTAAGCCAGAATTGCAATTTAAACTCATATTTCAGGCTTTCTTTCTCAAAAATGCATGATATATTCTCACAATTGTGAGAAATAAAGCCAGAATTCAATATAAACTCATAATTCAGGCTTTCTTTCTCAGAAATGGATAACATAAACTCACAATTGTGAGAAATAAAGCCAGAATTCAATATTAACTAATAATTCAGGCTTTCTTTCTCAGAAATGGATAGCATAAACTCACAATTGTGAGAAATAAAGCCAGAATTGCAATATAAACTAATAATTCAGGCTTTCTTTCTCAAAAATGAATGATATAAACTTACAATTGTGAGCATTAAAGCCAGAATTGCAATATAAACTCATAATTAAGGCTTTCTTTCTCAAAAATGGATAACATAAACTCACAATTGTGAGAAATAAAGCCAGAATTGCAATATAAACTAATAATTCAGGCTTTCTTTCTCAGAAATGAATGATATATACTCACAATTGTCAGAAATAAAGCCAGAATTGCAATATAAACTCATAATTCAGGCTTTTTTTTCTCAGAAATGGGTGATATATACTCACAATTGTGAGAAATTAAGCCAGAATTGCAATTTAAACTCATAATTCAGGCTTTCTTTCTCAAAAAAAAATTGATATATACTCACATTTGTGAGAAATAAAGCCAGAATTGCAATATGAACTCATAATTCAGGCTTTCTTTCTCAGAAATGGGTGATATATACTCACAATTGTGAGAAATTAAGCCAGAATGGCAATATAAACTCATAATTCAGGCTTTCTTTCTCAGAAATGGGTGATATATACTCACAATTGTGAGAAATGAAGCCAGAATTGCAATATGAACTCATAATTCAGGCTTTCTTTCTCAAAAATTAATGATATAAACGTACAATTGTGAGCATTAAAGCGAGAATTGCAATATAAACTCATAATTAAGGCTTTCTTTCTCAAAAATGTATGATATAAACTTAAAATTGTGAGCATTAAAGCCAGAATTCAATATTAACTCATAATTCAGGCTTTCTTTCTCAGAAATTGGTGATATATACTCACAACTGTGAGAAATAAAGCCAGAATTCTATATTAACTCATAATTCTGGCTTTCTTTCTCAAAAATGGATGATATATACTCACAATTGTGAGAAATAAAGCCAGAATTGCAATATAAACTCACAATTCAGGCTTTATTTCTCAAAAATTAATGATGTAAACGTACAATTGTGAGCATTAAAACCAGAATTCAATATTAACTCATAATTCAGGCTTTCTTTCTCAGAAATTGGTGATATATACTCACAACTGTGAGAAATAAAGCCAGAATTCTATATTAACTCATAATTCTGGCTTTCTTTCTCAAAAATGGATGATATATACTCACAATTGTGAGAAATAAAGCCAGAATTGCAATATAAACTCACAATTCAAGCTTTCTTTATCGGAAATGGGTGATATATACTCACAGTTGTGAGAAATTAAGCCAGAATTGCAATATAAACTCATTATTCAGGCTTTCTTTCTCAGAAATTGGTGATATATACTCACAATTGTGAAAAATAAAGCCAGAATTGCAATATAAACTCATAATTCAGGCTTTCTTTCTCAGAAATGGGTGATATATACTCACAATTGTGAGAAATTAAGCCAGAATTGCAATTTAAACTCATATTTCAGGCTTTCTTTCTCAAAAATGCATGATATATTCCCACAATTGTGAGAAATAAAGCCAGAATTCAATATAAACTCATAATTCAGGCTTTCTTTCTCAGAAATGGATAACATAAACTCACAATTGTGAGAAATAAAGCCAGAATTGCAATATAAACTAATAATTCAGGCTTTCTTTATCAGAAATGGGTGATATATACTCACAATTGTGAGAAATTAAGCCAGAATTGCAATTTAAACTCATATTTCAGGCTTTCTTTCTCAAAAATGGATGATATAAACTTAAAATTGTGAGAAATAAAGCCAGAATTGCAATATAAACTCACAATTCAAGCTTTCTTTATCAGAAATGGGTGATATATACTCACAGTTGTGAGAAATTAAGCCAGAATTGCAATATAAACTCATTATTCAGGCTTTCTTTCTCAGAAATGGATGATATATACTCACAATTGTGAAAAATAAAGCCAGAATTGCAATATAAACTCATAATTCAGGCTTTCTTTCTCAGAAATGGGTGATATATACTCACAATTGTGAGAAATTAAGCCAGAATTGCAATTTAAACTCATATTTCAGGCTTTCTTTCTCAAAAATGCATGATATATTCCCACAATTGTGAGAAATAAAGCCAGAATTCAATATAAACTCATAATTCAGGCTTTCTTTCTCAGAAATGGATAACATAAACTCACAATTGTGAGAAATAAAGCCAGAATTCAATATTAACTAATAATTCAGGCTTTCTTTCTCAGAAATGGATAACATCAACTCACAATTGTGAGAAATAAAGCCAGAATTGCAATATAAACTAATAATTCAGGCTTTCTTTATCAGAAATGGGTGATATATACTCACAATTGTGAGAAATTAAGCCAGAATTGCAATTTAAACTCATATTTCAGGCTTTCTTTCTCAAAAATGGATGATATAAACTTAAAATTGTGAGAAATAAAGCCAGAATTGCAATACAAACTCACAATTCAAGCTTTCTTTATCAGAAATGGGTGATATATACTCACAGTTGTGAGAAATTAAGCCAGAATTGCAATATAAACTCATTATTCAGGCTTTCTTTCTCAGAAATTGGTGATATATACTCACAACTGTGAGAAATAAAGCCAGAATTCTACATTAACTCATAATTCAGGCTTTCTTTCTCAAAAATGGATGATATATACTCACAATTGTGAGAAATAAAGCCAGAATTGCAATATAAACTCACAATTCAAGCTTTCTTTATCAGAAATGGGTGATATATACTCACAGTTGTGAGAAATTAAGCCAGAATTGCAATATAAACTCATTATTCAGGCTTTCTTTCTCAGAAATGGATGATATATACTCACAATTGTGAAAAATAAAGCCAGAATTGCAATATAAACTCATAATTCAGGCTTTCTTTCTCAGAAATGGGTGATATATACTCACAATTGTGAGAAATTAAGCCAGAATTGCAATTTAAACTCATATTTCAGGCTTTCTTTCTCAAAAATGCATGATATATTCTCACAATTGTGAGAAATAAAGCCAGAATTCAATATAAACTCATAATTCAGGCTTTCTTTCTCAGAAATGGATAACATAAACTCACAATTGTGAGAAATAAAGCCAGAATTCAATATTAACTAATAATTCAGGCTTTCTTTCTCAGAAATGGATAGCATAAACTCACAATTGTGAGAAATAAAGCCAGAATTGCAATATAAACTAATAATTCAGGCTTTCTTTCTCAAAAATGAATGATATAAACTTACAATTGTGAGCATTAAAGCCAGAATTGCAATATAAACTCATAATTAAGGCTTTCTTTCTCAAAAATGGATAACATAAACTCACAATTGTGAGAAATAAAGCCAGAATTGCAATATAAACTAATAATTCAGGCTTTCTTTCTCAGAAATGAATGATATATACTCACAATTGTCAGAAATAAAGCCAGAATTGCAATATAAACTCATAATTCAGGCTTTTTTTTCTCAGAAATGGGTGATATATACTCACAATTGTGAGAAATTAAGCCAGAATTGCAATTTAAACTCATAATTCAGGCTTTCTTTCTCAAAAAAAAATTGATATATACTCACATTTGTGAGAAATAAAGCCAGAATTGCAATATGAACTCATAATTCAGGCTTTCTTTCTCAGAAATGGGTGATATATACTCACAATTGTGAGAAATTAAGCCAGAATGGCAATATAAACTCATAATTCAGGCTTTCTTTCTCAGAAATGGGTGATATATACTCACAATTGTGAGAAATGAAGCCAGAATTGCAATATGAACTCATAATTCAGGCTTTCTTTCTCAAAAATTAATGATATAAACGTACAATTGTGAGCATTAAAGCGAGAATTGCAATATAAACTCATAATTAAGGCTTTCTTTCTCAAAAATGTATGATATAAACTTAAAATTGTGAGCATTAAAGCCAGAATTCAATATTAACTCATAATTCAGGCTTTCTTTCTCAGAAATTGGTGATATATACTCACAACTGTGAGAAATAAAGCCAGAATTCTATATTAACTCATAATTCTGGCTTTCTTTCTCAAAAATGGATGATATATACTCACAATTGTGAGAAATAAAGCCAGAATTGCAATATAAACTCACAATTCAGGCTTTATTTCTCAAAAATTAATGATGTAAACGTACAATTGTGAGCATTAAAACCAGAATTCAATATTAACTCATAATTCAGGCTTTCTTTCTCAGAAATTGGTGATATATACTCACAACTGTGAGAAATAAAGCCAGAATTCTATATTAACTCATAATTCTGGCTTTCTTTCTCAAAAATGGATGATATATACTCACAATTGTGAGAAATAAAGCCAGAATTGCAATATAAACTCACAATTCAAGCTTTCTTTATCGGAAATGGGTGATATATACTCACAGTTGTGAGAAATTAAGCCAGAATTGCAATATAAACTCATTATTCAGGCTTTCTTTCTCAGAAATTGGTGATATATACTCACAATTGTGAAAAATAAAGCCAGAATTGCAATATAAACTCATAATTCAGGCTTTCTTTCTCAGAAATGGGTGATATATACTCACAATTGTGAGAAATTAAGCCAGAATTGCAATTTAAACTCATATTTCAGGCTTTCTTTCTCAAAAATGCATGATATATTCCCACAATTGTGAGAAATAAAGCCAGAATTCAATATAAACTCATAATTCAGGCTTTCTTTCTCAGAAATGGATAACATAAACTCACAATTGTGAGAAATAAAGCCAGAATTGCAATATAAACTAATAATTCAGGCTTTCTTTATCAGAAATGGGTGATATATACTCACAATTGTGAGAAATTAAGCCAGAATTGCAATTTAAACTCATATTTCAGGCTTTCTTTCTCAAAAATGGATGATATAAACTTAAAATTGTGAGAAATAAAGCCAGAATTGCAATATAAACTCACAATTCAAGCTTTCTTTATCAGAAATGGGTGATATATACTCACAGTTGTGAGAAATTAAGCCAGAATTGCAATATAAACTCATTATTCAGGCTTTCTTTCTCAGAAATGGATGATATATACTCACAATTGTGAAAAATAAAGCCAGAATTGCAATATAAACTCATAATTCAGGCTTTCTTTCTCAGAAATGGGTGATATATACTCACAATTGTGAGAAATTAAGCCAGAATTGCAATTTAAACTCATATTTCAGGCTTTCTTTCTCAAAAATGCATGATATATTCCCACAATTGTGAGAAATAAAGCCAGAATTCAATATAAACTCATAATTCAGGCTTTCTTTCTCAGAAATGGATAACATAAACTCACAATTGTGAGAAATAAAGCCAGAATTCAATATTAACTAATAATTCAGGCTTTCTTTCTCAGAAATGGATAACATCAACTCACAATTGTGAGAAATAAAGCCAGAATTGCAATATAAACTAATAATTCAGGCTTTCTTTATCAGAAATGGGTGATATATACTCACAATTGTGAGAAATTAAGCCAGAATTGCAATTTAAACTCATATTTCAGGCTTTCTTTCTCAAAAATGGATGATATAAACTTAAAATTGTGAGAAATAAAGCCAGAATTGCAATATAAACTCACAATTCAAGCTTTCTTTATCAGAAATGGGTGATATATACTCACAGTTGTGAGAAATTAAGCCAGAATTGCAATATAAACTCATTATTCAGGCTTTCTTTCTCAGAAATTGGTGATATATACTCACAACTGTGAGAAATAAAGCCAGAATTCTACATTAACTCATAATTCAGGCTTTCTTTCTCAAAAATGGATGATATATACTCACAATTGTGAGAAATAAAGCCAGAATTGCAATATAAACTCACAATTCAAGCTTTCTTTATCAGAAATGGGTGATATATACTCACAGTTGTGAGAAATTAAGCCAGAATTGCAATATAAACTCATTATTCAGGCTTTCTTTCTCAGAAATTGGTGATATATACTCACAACTGTGAGAAATAAAGCCAGAATTCTACATTAACTCATAATTCAGGCTTTCTTTCTCAAAAATGGATGATATATACTCACAATTGTGAGAAATAAAGCCAGAATTGCAATATAAACTCACAATTCAAGCTTTCTTTATCAGAAATGGGTGATATATACTCACAGTTGTGAGAAATTAAGCCAGAATTGCAATATAAACTCATTATTCAGGCTTTCTTTCTCAGAAATGGATGATATATACTCACAATTGTGAGAAATTAAGCCAGAATTGCAATTTAAACTCATATTTCAGGCTTTCTTTCTCAAAAATGCATGATATATTCTCACAATTGTGAGAAATAAAGCCAGAATTCAATATAAACTCATAATTCAGGCTTTCTTTCTCAGAAATGGATAACATAAACTCACAATTGTGAGAAATAAAGCCAGAATTCAATATTAACTAATAATTCAGGCTTTCTTTCTCAGAAATGGATAACATAAACTCACAATTGTGAGAAATAAAGCCAGAATTGCAATATAAACTAATAATTCAGGCTTTCTTTCTCAAAAATGAATGATATAAACTTACAATTGTGAGCATTAAAGCCAGAATTGCAATATAAACTCATAATTAAGGCTTTCTTTCTCAAAAATGGATAACATAAACTCACAATTGTGAGAAATAAAGCCAGAATTGCAATATAAACTAATAATTCAGGCTTTCTTTCTCAGAAATGAATGATATATACTCACAATTGTCAGAAATAAAGCCAGAATTGCAATATAAACTCATAATTCAGGCTTTTTTTTCTCAGAAATGGGTGATATATACTCACAATTGTGAGAAATTAAGCCAGAATTGCAATTTAAACTCATAATTCAGGCTTTCTTTCTCAAAAAAAAATTGATATATACTCACATTTGTGAGAAATAAAGCCAGAATTGCAATATGAACTCATAATTCAGGCTTTCTTTCTCAGAAATGGGTGATATATACTCACAATTGTGAGAAATTAAGCCAGAATGGCAATATAAACTCATAATTCAGGCTTTCTTTCTCAGAAATGGGTGATATATACTCACAATTGTGAGAAATGAAGCCAGAATTGCAATATGAACTCATAATTCAGGCTTTCTTTCTCAAAAATTAATGATATAAACGTACAATTGTGAGCATTAAAGCGAGAATTGCAATATAAACTCATAATTAAGGCTTTCTTTCTCAAAAATGTATGATATAAACTTAAAATTGTGAGCATTAAAGCCAGAATTCAATATTAACTCATAATTCAGGCTTTCTTTCTCAGAAATTGGTGATATATACTCACAACTGTGAGAAATAAAGCCAGAATTCTATATTAACTCATAATTCTGGCTTTCTTTCTCAAAAATGGATGATATATACTCACAATTGTGAGAAATAAAGCCAGAATTGCAATATAAACTCACAATTCAGGCTTTATTTCTCAAAAATTAATGATGTAAACGTACAATTGTGAGCATTAAAACCAGAATTCAATATTAACTCATAATTCAGGCTTTCTTTCTCAGAAATTGGTGATATATACTCACAACTGTGAGAAATAAAGCCAGAATTCTATATTAACTCATAATTCTGGCTTTCTTTCTCAAAAATGGATGATATATACTCACAATTGTGAGAAATAAAGCCAGAATTGCAATATAAACTCACAATTCAAGCTTTCTTTATCGGAAATGGGTGATATATACTCACAGTTGTGAGAAATTAAGCCAGAATTGCAATATAAACTCATTATTCAGGCTTTCTTTCTCAGAAATTGGTGATATATACTCACAATTGTGAAAAATAAAGCCAGAATTGCAATATAAACTCATAATTCAGGCTTTCTTTCTCAGAAATGGGTGATATATACTCACAATTGTGAGAAATTAAGCCAGAATTGCAATTTAAACTCATATTTCAGGCTTTCTTTCTCAAAAATGCATGATATATTCCCACAATTGTGAGAAATAAAGCCAGAATTCAATATAAACTCATAATTCAGGCTTTCTTTCTCAGAAATGGATAACATAAACTCACAATTGTGAGAAATAAAGCCAGAATTGCAATATAAACTAATAATTCAGGCTTTCTTTATCAGAAATGGGTGATATATACTCACAATTGTGAGAAATTAAGCCAGAATTGCAATTTAAACTCATATTTCAGGCTTTCTTTCTCAAAAATGGATGATATAAACTTAAAATTGTGAGAAATAAAGCCAGAATTGCAATATAAACTCACAATTCAAGCTTTCTTTATCAGAAATGGGTGATATATACTCACAGTTGTGAGAAATTAAGCCAGAATTGCAATATAAACTCATTATTCAGGCTTTCTTTCTCAGAAATGGATGATATATACTCACAATTGTGAAAAATAAAGCCAGAATTGCAATATAAACTCATAATTCAGGCTTTCTTTCTCAGAAATGGGTGATATATACTCACAATTGTGAGAAATTAAGCCAGAATTGCAATTTAAACTCATATTTCAGGCTTTCTTTCTCAAAAATGCATGATATATTCTCACAATTGTGAGAAATAAAGCCAGAATTCAATATAAACTCATAATTCAGGCTTTCTTTCTCAGAAATGGATAACATAAACTCACAATTGTGAGAAATAAAGCCAGAATTCAATATTAACTAATAATTCAGGCTTTCTTTCTCAGAAATGGATAACATAAACTCACAATTGTGAGAAATAAAGCCAGAATTGCAATATAAACTAATAATTCAGGCTTTCTTTCTCAAAAATGAATGATATAAACTTACAATTGTGAGCATTAAAGCCAGAATTGCAATATAAACTCATAATTAAGGCTTTCTTTCTCAAAAATGGATAACATAAACTCACAATTGTGAGAAATAAAGCCAGAATTGCAATATAAACTAATAATTCAGGCTTTCTTTCTCAGAAATGAATGATATATACTCACAATTGTCAGAAATAAAGCCAGAATTGCAATATAAACTCATAATTCAGGCTTTTTTTTTCTCAGAAATGGGTGATATATACTCACAATTGTGAGAAATTAAGCCAGAATTGCAATTTAAACTCATAATTCAGGCTTTCTTTCTCAAAAAAAAATTGATGATATATACTCACATTTGTGAGAAATAAAGCCAGAATTGCAATATGAACTCATAATTCAGGCTTTCTTTCTCAGAAATGGGTGATATATACTCACAATTGTGAGAAATTAAGCCAGAATGGCAATATAAACTCATAATTCAGGCTTTCTTTCTCAGAAATGGGTGATATATACTCACAATTGTGAGAAATTAAGCCAGAATTGCAATTTAAACTCATATTTCAGGCTTTCTTTCTCCATAAACTCACAATTGTGAGAAATAAAGCCAGAATTGCAATATAAACTAATAATTCAGGCTTTCTTTATCAGAAATGGGTGATATATACTCACAATTGTGAGAAATTAAGCCAGAATTGCAATTTAAACTCATATTTCATGCTTTCTTTCTCAAAAATGGATGATATAAACTTAAAATTGTGAGCATTAAAGCCAGAATTGCAATATGAACTCATAATTCAGGCTTTCTTTCTCAGAAATGGGTGATATATACTCACAATTGTGAGAAATTAAGCCAGAATGGCAATATAAACTAATAATTCAGGCTTTCTTTCTCAGAAATTGGTGATATATACTCACAACTGTGAGAAATAAAGCCAGAATTCTATATTAACTCATAATTCTGGCTTTCTTTCTCAAAAATGGATGATATATACTCACAATTGTGAGAAATAAAGCCAGAATTGCAATATAAACTCACAATTCAGGCTTTATTTCTCAGAAATTGGTGATATATACTCACAACTGTGAGAAATAAAGCCAGAATTCAATATTAACTCATAATTCAGGCTTTCTTTCTCAAAAATGGATGATATATACTCACAATTGTGAGAAATAAAGCCAGAATTGCAATATAAACTCACAATTCAAGCTTTCTTTATCAGAAATCGGTGATATATACTCACAGTTGTGAGAAATTAAGCCAGAATTGCAATATAAACTCATTATTCAGGCTTTCTTTCTCAGAAATTGGTGATATATACTCACAACTGTGAGAAATAAAGCCAGAATTCTACATTAACTCATAATTCAGGCTTTCTTTCTCAAAAATGGATGATATATACTCACAATTGTGAGAAATAAAGCCAGAATTGCAATATAAACTCACAATTCAAGCTTTCTTTATCAGAAATGGGTGATATATACTCACAGTTGTGAGAAATTAAGCCAGAATTGCAATATAAACTCATTATTCAGGCTTTCTTTCTCAGAAATGGATGATATATACTCACAATTGTGAAAAATAAAGCCAGAATTGCAATATAAACTCATAATTCAGGCTTTCTTTCTCAGAAATGGGTGATATATACTCACAATTGTGAGAAATTAAGCCAGAATTGCAATTTAAACTCATATTTCAGGCTTTCTTTCTCAAAAAATGCATGATATATTCCCACAATTGTGAGAAATAAAGCCAGAATTCAATATAAACTCATAATTCAGGCTTTCTTTCTCAGAAATGGATAACATAAACTCACAATTGTGAGAAATAAAGCCAGAATTCAATATTAACTAATAATTCAGGCTTTCTTTCTCAGAAATGGATAACATAAACTCACAATTGTGAGAAATAAAGCCAGAATTGCAATATAAACTAATAATTCAGGCTTTCTTTATCAGAAATGGGTGATATATACTCACAATTGTGAGAAATTAAGCCAGAATTGCAATTTAAACTCATATTTCAGGCTTTCTTTCTCAAAAATGGATGATATAAACTTAAAATTGTGAGAAATAAAGCCAGAATTGCAATATAAACTCACAATTCAAGCTTTCTTTATCAGAAATGGGTGATATATACTCACAGTTGTGAGAAATTAAGCCAGAATTGCAATATAAACTCATTATTCAGGCTTTCTTTCTCAGAAATTGGTGATATATACTCACAACTGTGAGAAATAAAGCCAGAATTCTACATTAACTCATAATTCAGGCTTTCTTTCTCAAAAATGGATGATATATACTCACAATTGTGAGAAATAAAGCCAGAATTGCAATATAAACTCACAATTCAAGCTTTCTTTATCAGAAATGGGTGATATATACTCACAGTTGTGAGAAATTAAGCCAGAATTGCAATATAAACTCATTATTCAGGCTTTCTTTCTCAGAAATGGATGATATATACTCACAATTGTGAAAAATAAAGCCAGAATTGCAATATAAACTCATAATTCAGGCTTTCTTTCTTAGAAATGGGTGATATATACTCACAATTGTGAGAAATTAAGCCAGAATTGCAATTTAAACTCATATTTCAGGCTTTCTTTCTCAAAAATGCATGATATATTCTCACAATTGTGAGAAATAAAGCCAGAATTCAATATAAACTCATAATTCAGGCTTTCTTTCTCAGAAATGGATAACATAAACTCACAATTGTGAGAAATAAAGCCAGAATTCAATATTAACTAATAATTCAGGCTTTCTTTCTCAGAAATGGATAACATAAACTCACAATTGTGAGAAATAAAGCCAGAATTGCAATATAAACTAATAATTCAGGCTTTCTTTCTCAAAAATGAATGATATAAACTTACAATTGTGAGCATTAAAGCCAGAATTGCAATATAAACTCATAATTAAGGCTTTCTTTCTCAAAAATGGATAACATAAACTCACAATTGTGAGAAATAAAGCCAGAATTGCAATATAAACTAATAATTCAGGCTTTCTTTCTCAGAAATGAATGATATATACTCACAATTGTCAGAAATAAAGCCAGAATTGCAATATAAACTCATAATTCAGGCTTTTTTTTCTCAGAAATGGGTGATATATACTCACAATTGTGAGAAATTAAGCCAGAATTGCAATTTAAACTCATAATTCAGGCTTTCTTTCTCAAAAAAAAATTGATATATACTCACATTTGTGAGAAATAAAGCCAGAATTGCAATATGACCTCATAATTCAGGCTTTCTTTCTCAGAAATGGGTGATATATACTCACAATTGTGAGAAATTAAGCCAGAATGGCAATATAAACTCATAATTCAGGCTTTCTTTCTCAGAAATGGGTGATATATACTCACAATTGTGAGAAATGAAGCCAGAATTGCAATATGAACTCATAATTCAGGCTTTCTTTCTCAAAAATTAATGATATAAACGTACAATTGTGAGCATTAAAGCGAGAATTGCAATATAAACTCATAATTAAGGCTTTCTTTCTCAAAAATGTATGATATAAACTTAAAATTGTGAGCATTAAAGCCAGAATTCAATATTAACTCATAATTCAGGCTTTCTTTCTCAGAAATTGGTGATATATACTCACAACTGTGAGAAATAAAGCCAGAATTCTATATTAACTCATAATTCTGGCTTTCTTTCTCAAAAATGGATGATATATACTCACAATTGTGAGAAATAAAGCCAGAATTGCAATATAAACTCACAATTCAGGCTTTATTTCTCAAAAATTAATGATATAAACGTACAATTGTGAGCATTAAAGCCAGAATTCAATATTAACTCATAATTCAGGCTTTCTTTCTCAGAAATTGGTGATATATACTCACAACTGTGAGAAATAAAGCCAGAATTCTATATTAACTCATAATTCTGGCTTTCTTTCTCAAAAATGGATGATATATACTCACAATTGTGAGAAATAAAGCCAGAATTGCAATATAAACTCACAATTCAAGCTTTCTTTATCGGAAATGGGTGATATATACTCACAGTTGTGAGAAATTAAGCCAGAATTGCAATATAAACTCATTATTCAGGCTTTCTTTCTCAGAAATTGGTGATATATACTCACAATTGTGAAAAATAAAGCCAGAATTGCAATATAAACTCATAATTCAGGCTTTCTTTCTCAGAAATGGGTGATATATACTCACAATTGTGAGAAATGAAGCCAGAATTGCAATATGAACTCATAATTCAGGCTTTCTTTCTCAAAAATTAATGATATAAACGTACAATTGTGAGCATTAAAGCGAGAATTGCAATATAAACTCATAATTAAGGCTTTCTTTCTCAAAAATGTATGATATAAACTTAAAATTGTGAGCATTAAAGCCAGAATTCAATATTAACTCATAATTCAGGCTTTCTTTCTCAGAAATTGGTGATATATACTCACAACTGTGAGAAATAAAGCCAGAATTCTATATTAACTCATAATTCTGGCTTTCTTTCTCAAAAATGGATGATATATACTCACAATTGTGAGAAATAAAGCCAGAATTGCAATATAAACTCACAATTCAGGCTTTATTTCTCAAAAATTAATGATGTAAACGTACAATTGTGAGCATTAAAACCAGAATTCAATATTAACTCATAATTCAGGCTTTCTTTCTCAGAAATTGGTGATATATACTCACAACTGTGAGAAATAAAGCCAGAATTCTATATTAACTCATAATTCTGGCTTTCTTTCTCAAAAATGGATGATATATACTCACAATTGTGAGAAATAAAGCCAGAATTGCAATATAAACTCACAATTCAAGCTTTCTTTATCGGAAATGGGTGATATATACTCACAGTTGTGAGAAATTAAGCCAGAATTGCAATATAAACTCATTATTCAGGCTTTCTTTCTCAGAAATTGGTGATATATACTCACAATTGTGAAAAATAAAGCCAGAATTGCAATATAAACTCATAATTCAGGCTTTCTTTCTCAGAAATGGGTGATATATACTCACAATTGTGAGAAATTAAGCCAGAATTGCAATTTAAACTCATATTTCAGGCTTTCTTTCTCAAAAATGCATGATATATTCCCACAATTGTGAGAAATAAAGCCAGAATTCAATATAAACTCATAATTCAGGCTTTCTTTCTCAGAAATGGATAACATAAACTCACAATTGTGAGAAATAAAGCCAGAATTGCAATATAAACTAATAATTCAGGCTTTCTTTATCAGAAATGGGTGATATATACTCACAATTGTGAGAAATTAAGCCAGAATTGCAATTTAAACTCATATTTCAGGCTTTCTTTCTCAAAAATGGATGATATAAACTTAAAATTGTGAGAAATAAAGCCAGAATTGCAATATAAACTCACAATTCAAGCTTTCTTTATCAGAAATGGGTGATATATACTCACAGTTGTGAGAAATTAAGCCAGAATTGCAATATAAACTCATTATTCAGGCTTTCTTTCTCAGAAATGGATGATATATACTCACAATTGTGAAAAATAAAGCCAGAATTGCAATATAAACTCATAATTCAGGCTTTCTTTCTCAGAAATGGGTGATATATACTCACAATTGTGAGAAATTAAGCCAGAATTGCAATTTAAACTCATATTTCAGGCTTTCTTTCTCAAAAATGCATGATATATTCTCACAATTGTGAGAAATAAAGCCAGAATTCAATATAAACTCATAATTCAGGCTTTCTTTCTCAGAAATGGATAACATAAACTCACAATTGTGAGAAATAAAGCCAGAATTCAATATTAACTAATAATTCAGGCTTTCTTTCTCAGAAATGGATAACATAAACTCACAATTGTGAGAAATAAAGCCAGAATTGCAATATAAACTAATAATTCAGGCTTTCTTTCTCAAAAATGAATGATATAAACTTACAATTGTGAGCATTAAAGCCAGAATTGCAATATAAACTCATAATTAAGGCTTTCTTTCTCAAAAATGGATAACATAAACTCACAATTGTGAGAAATAAAGCCAGAATTGCAATATAAACTAATAATTCAGGCTTTCTTTCTCAGAAATGAATGATATATACTCACAATTGTCAGAAATAAAGCCAGAATTGCAATATAAACTCATAATTCAGGCTTTTTTTTTCTCAGAAATGGGTGATATATACTCACAATTGTGAGAAATTAAGCCAGAATTGCAATTTAAACTCATAATTCAGGCTTTCTTTCTCAAAAAAAAATTGATGATATATACTCACATTTGTGAGAAATAAAGCCAGAATTGCAATATGAACTCATAATTCAGGCTTTCTTTCTCAGAAATGGGTGATATATACTCACAATTGTGAGAAATTAAGCCAGAATGGCAATATAAACTCATAATTCAGGCTTTCTTTCTCAGAAATGGGTGATATATACTCACAATTGTGAGAAATTAAGCCAGAATTGCAATTTAAACTCATATTTCAGGCTTTCTTTCTCCATAAACTCACAATTGTGAGAAATAAAGCCAGAATTGCAATATAAACTAATAATTCAGGCTTTCTTTATCAGAAATGGGTGATATATACTCACAATTGTGAGAAATTAAGCCAGAATTGCAATTTAAACTCATATTTCATGCTTTCTTTCTCAAAAATGGATGATATAAACTTAAAATTGTGAGCATTAAAGCCAGAATTGCAATATGAACTCATAATTCAGGCTTTCTTTCTCAGAAATGGGTGATATATACTCACAATTGTGAGAAATTAAGCCAGAATGGCAATATAAACTAATAATTCAGGCTTTCTTTCTCAGAAATTGGTGATATATACTCACAACTGTGAGAAATAAAGCCAGAATTCTATATTAACTCATAATTCTGGCTTTCTTTCTCAAAAATGGATGATATATACTCACAATTGTGAGAAATAAAGCCAGAATTGCAATATAAACTCACAATTCAGGCTTTATTTCTCAGAAATTGGTGATATATACTCACAACTGTGAGAAATAAAGCCAGAATTCAATATTAACTCATAATTCAGGCTTTCTTTCTCAAAAATGGATGATATATACTCACAATTGTGAGAAATAAAGCCAGAATTGCAATATAAACTCACAATTCAAGCTTTCTTTATCAGAAATCGGTGATATATACTCACAGTTGTGAGAAATTAAGCCAGAATTGCAATATAAACTCATTATTCAGGCTTTCTTTCTCAGAAATTGGTGATATATACTCACAACTGTGAGAAATAAAGCCAGAATTCTACATTAACTCATAATTCAGGCTTTCTTTCTCAAAAATGGATGATATATACTCACAATTGTGAGAAATAAAGCCAGAATTGCAATATAAACTCACAATTCAAGCTTTCTTTATCAGAAATGGGTGATATATACTCACAGTTGTGAGAAATTAAGCCAGAATTGCAATATAAACTCATTATTCAGGCTTTCTTTCTCAGAAATGGATGATATATACTCACAATTGTGAAAAATAAAGCCAGAATTGCAATATAAACTCATAATTCAGGCTTTCTTTCTCAGAAATGGGTGATATATACTCACAATTGTGAGAAATTAAGCCAGAATTGCAATTTAAACTCATATTTCAGGCTTTCTTTCTCAAAAAATGCATGATATATTCCCACAATTGTGAGAAATAAAGCCAGAATTCAATATAAACTCATAATTCAGGCTTTCTTTCTCAGAAATGGATAACATAAACTCACAATTGTGAGAAATAAAGCCAGAATTCAATATTAACTAATAATTCAGGCTTTCTTTCTCAGAAATGGATAACATCAACTCACAATTGTGAGAAATAAAGCCAGAATTGCAATATAAACTAATAATTCAGGCTTTCTTTATCAGAAATGGGTGATATATACTCACAATTGTGAGAAATTAAGCCAGAATTGCAATTTAAACTCATATTTCAGGCTTTCTTTCTCAAAAATGGATGATATAAACTTAAAATTGTGAGAAATAAAGCCAGAATTGCAATATAAACTCACAATTCAAGCTTTCTTTATCAGAAATGGGTGATATATACTCACAGTTGTGAGAAATTAAGCCAGAATTGCAATATAAACTCATTATTCAGGCTTTCTTTCTCAGAAATTGGTGATATATACTCACAACTGTGAGAAATAAAGCCAGAATTCTACATTAACTCATAATTCAGGCTTTCTTTCTCAAAAATGGATGATATATACTCACAATTGTGAGAAATAAAGCCAGAATTGCAATATAAACTCACAATTCAAGCTTTCTTTATCAGAAATGGGTGATATATACTCACAGTTGTGAGAAATTAAGCCAGAATTGCAATATAAACTCATTATTCAGGCTTTCTTTCTCAGAAATGGATGATATATACTCACAATTGTGAAAAATAAAGCCAGAATTGCAATATAAACTCATAATTCAGGCTTTCTTTCTCAGAAATGGGTGATATATACTCACAATTGTGAGAAATTAAGCCAGAATTGCAATTTAAACTCATATTTCAGGCTTTCTTTCTCAAAAATGCATGATATATTCTCACAATTGTGAGAAATAAAGCCAGAATTCAATATAAACTCATAATTCAGGCTTTCTTTCTCAGAAATGGATAACATAAACTCACAATTGTGAGAAATAAAGCCAGAATTCAATATTAACTAATAATTCAGGCTTTCTTTCTCAGAAATGGATAACATAAACTCACAATTGTGAGAAATAAAGCCAGAATTGCAATATAAACTAATAATTCAGGCTTTCTTTCTCAAAAATGAATGATATAAACTTACAATTGTGAGCATTAAAGCCAGAATTGCAATATAAACTCATAATTAAGGCTTTCTTTCTCAAAAATGGATAACATAAACTCACAATTGTGAGAAATAAAGCCAGAATTGCAATATAAACTAATAATTCAGGCTTTCTTTCTCAGAAATGAATGATATATACTCACAATTGTCAGAAATAAAGCCAGAATTGCAATATAAACTCATAATTCAGGCTTTTTTTTCTCAGAAATGGGTGATATATACTCACAATTGTGAGAAATTAAGCCAGAATTGCAATTTAAACTCATAATTCAGGCTTTCTTTCTCAAAAAAAAATTGATATATACTCACATTTGTGAGAAATAAAGCCAGAATTGCAATATGACCTCATAATTCAGGCTTTCTTTCTCAGAAATGGGTGATATATACTCACAATTGTGAGAAATTAAGCCAGAATGGCAATATAAACTCATAATTCAGGCTTTCTTTCTCAGAAATGGGTGATATATACTCACAATTGTGAGAAATGAAGCCAGAATTGCAATATGAACTCATAATTCAGGCTTTCTTTCTCAAAAATTAATGATATAAACGTACAATTGTGAGCATTAAAGCGAGAATTGCAATATAAACTCATAATTAAGGCTTTCTTTCTCAAAAATGTATGATATAAACTTAAAATTGTGAGCATTAAAGCCAGAATTCAATATTAACTCATAATTCAGGCTTTCTTTCTCAGAAATTGGTGATATATACTCACAACTGTGAGAAATAAAGCCAGAATTCTATATTAACTCATAATTCTGGCTTTCTTTCTCAAAAATGGATGATATATACTCACAATTGTGAGAAATAAAGCCAGAATTGCAATATAAACTCACAATTCAGGCTTTATTTCTCAAAAATTAATGATATAAACGTACAATTGTGAGCATTAAAGCCAGAATTCAATATTAACTCATAATTCAGGCTTTCTTTCTCAGAAATTGGTGATATATACTCACAACTGTGAGAAATAAAGCCAGAATTCTATATTAACTCATAATTCTGGCTTTCTTTCTCAAAAATGGATGATATATACTCACAATTGTGAGAAATAAAGCCAGAATTGCAATATAAACTCACAATTCAAGCTTTCTTTATCGGAAATGGGTGATATATACTCACAGTTGTGAGAAATTAAGCCAGAATTGCAATATAAACTCATTATTCAGGCTTTCTTTCTCAGAAATTGGTGATATATACTCACAATTGTGAAAAATAAAGCCAGAATTGCAATATAAACTCATAATTCAGGCTTTCTTTCTCAGAAATGGGTGATATATACTCACAATTGTGAGAAATGAAGCCAGAATTGCAATATGAACTCATAATTCAGGCTTTCTTTCTCAAAAATTAATGATATAAACGTACAATTGTGAGCATTAAAGCGAGAATTGCAATATAAACTCATAATTAAGGCTTTCTTTCTCAAAAATGTATGATATAAACTTAAAATTGTGAGCATTAAAGCCAGAATTCAATATTAACTCATAATTCAGGCTTTCTTTCTCAGAAATTGGTGATATATACTCACAACTGTGAGAAATAAAGCCAGAATTCTATATTAACTCATAATTCTGGCTTTCTTTCTCAAAAATGGATGATATATACTCACAATTGTGAGAAATAAAGCCAGAATTGCAATATAAACTCACAATTCAGGCTTTATTTCTCAAAAATTAATGATGTAAACGTACAATTGTGAGCATTAAAACCAGAATTCAATATTAACTCATAATTCAGGCTTTCTTTCTCAGAAATTGGTGATATATACTCACAACTGTGAGAAATAAAGCCAGAATTCTATATTAACTCATAATTCTGGCTTTCTTTCTCAAAAATGGATGATATATACTCACAATTGTGAGAAATAAAGCCAGAATTGCAATATAAACTCACAATTCAAGCTTTCTTTATCGGAAATGGGTGATATATACTCACAGTTGTGAGAAATTAAGCCAGAATTGCAATATAAACTCATTATTCAGGCTTTCTTTCTCAGAAATTGGTGATATATACTCACAATTGTGAAAAATAAAGCCAGAATTGCAATATAAACTCATAATTCAGGCTTTCTTTCTCAGAAATGGGTGATATATACTCACAATTGTGAGAAATTAAGCCAGAATTGCAATTTAAACTCATATTTCAGGCTTTCTTTCTCAAAAATGCATGATATATTCCCACAATTGTGAGAAATAAAGCCAGAATTCAATATAAACTCATAATTCAGGCTTTCTTTCTCAGAAATGGATAACATAAACTCACAATTGTGAGAAATAAAGCCAGAATTGCAATATAAACTAATAATTCAGGCTTTCTTTATCAGAAATGGGTGATATATACTCACAATTGTGAGAAATTAAGCCAGAATTGCAATTTAAACTCATATTTCAGGCTTTCTTTCTCAAAAATGGATGATATAAACTTAAAATTGTGAGAAATAAAGCCAGAATTGCAATATAAACTCACAATTCAAGCTTTCTTTATCAGAAATGGGTGATATATACTCACAGTTGTGAGAAATTAAGCCAGAATTGCAATATAAACTCATTATTCAGGCTTTCTTTCTCAGAAATGGATGATATATACTCACAATTGTGAAAAATAAAGCCAGAATTGCAATATAAACTCATAATTCAGGCTTTCTTTCTCAGAAATGGGTGATATATACTCACAATTGTGAGAAATTAAGCCAGAATTGCAATTTAAACTCATATTTCAGGCTTTCTTTCTCAAAAATGCATGATATATTCTCACAATTGTGAGAAATAAAGCCAGAATTCAATATAAACTCATAATTCAGGCTTTCTTTCTCAGAAATGGATAACATAAACTCACAATTGTGAGAAATAAAGCCAGAATTCAATATTAACTAATAATTCAGGCTTTCTTTCTCAGAAATGGATAACATAAACTCACAATTGTGAGAAATAAAGCCAGAATTGCAATATAAACTAATAATTCAGGCTTTCTTTCTCAAAAATGAATGATATAAACTTACAATTGTGAGCATTAAAGCCAGAATTGCAATATAAACTCATAATTAAGGCTTTCTTTCTCAAAAATGGATAACATAAACTCACAATTGTGAGAAATAAAGCCAGAATTGCAATATAAACTAATAATTCAGGCTTTCTTTCTCAGAAATGAATGATATATACTCACAATTGTCAGAAATAAAGCCAGAATTGCAATATAAACTCATAATTCAGGCTTTTTTTTTCTCAGAAATGGGTGATATATACTCACAATTGTGAGAAATTAAGCCAGAATTGCAATTTAAACTCATAATTCAGGCTTTCTTTCTCAAAAAAAAATTGATGATATATACTCACATTTGTGAGAAATAAAGCCAGAATTGCAATATGAACTCATAATTCAGGCTTTCTTTCTCAGAAATGGGTGATATATACTCACAATTGTGAGAAATTAAGCCAGAATGGCAATATAAACTCATAATTCAGGCTTTCTTTCTCAGAAATGGGTGATATATACTCACAATTGTGAGAAATTAAGCCAGAATTGCAATTTAAACTCATATTTCAGGCTTTCTTTCTCCATAAACTCACAATTGTGAGAAATAAAGCCAGAATTGCAATATAAACTAATAATTCAGGCTTTCTTTATCAGAAATGGGTGATATATACTCACAATTGTGAGAAATTAAGCCAGAATTGCAATTTAAACTCATATTTCATGCTTTCTTTCTCAAAAATGGATGATATAAACTTAAAATTGTGAGCATTAAAGCCAGAATTGCAATATGAACTCATAATTCAGGCTTTCTTTCTCAGAAATGGGTGATATATACTCACAATTGTGAGAAATTAAGCCAGAATGGCAATATAAACTAATAATTCAGGCTTTCTTTCTCAGAAATTGGTGATATATACTCACAACTGTGAGAAATAAAGCCAGAATTCTATATTAACTCATAATTCTGGCTTTCTTTCTCAAAAATGGATGATATATACTCACAATTGTGAGAAATAAAGCCAGAATTGCAATATAAACTCACAATTCAGGCTTTATTTCTCAGAAATTGGTGATATATACTCACAACTGTGAGAAATAAAGCCAGAATTCAATATTAACTCATAATTCAGGCTTTCTTTCTCAAAAATGGATGATATATACTCACAATTGTGAGAAATAAAGCCAGAATTGCAATATAAACTCACAATTCAAGCTTTCTTTATCAGAAATCGGTGATATATACTCACAGTTGTGAGAAATTAAGCCAGAATTGCAATATAAACTCATTATTCAGGCTTTCTTTCTCAGAAATTGGTGATATATACTCACAACTGTGAGAAATAAAGCCAGAATTCTACATTAACTCATAATTCAGGCTTTCTTTCTCAAAAATGGATGATATATACTCACAATTGTGAGAAATAAAGCCAGAATTGCAATATAAACTCACAATTCAAGCTTTCTTTATCAGAAATGGGTGATATATACTCACAGTTGTGAGAAATTAAGCCAGAATTGCAATATAAACTCATTATTCAGGCTTTCTTTCTCAGAAATGGATGATATATACTCACAATTGTGAAAAATAAAGCCAGAATTGCAATATAAACTCATAATTCAGGCTTTCTTTCTCAGAAATGGGTGATATATACTCACAATTGTGAGAAATTAAGCCAGAATTGCAATTTAAACTCATATTTCAGGCTTTCTTTCTCAAAAAATGCATGATATATTCCCACAATTGTGAGAAATAAAGCCAGAATTCAATATAAACTCATAATTCAGGCTTTCTTTCTCAGAAATGGATAACATAAACTCACAATTGTGAGAAATAAAGCCAGAATTCAATATTAACTAATAATTCAGGCTTTCTTTCTCAGAAATGGATAACATCAACTCACAATTGTGAGAAATAAAGCCAGAATTGCAATATAAACTAATAATTCAGGCTTTCTTTATCAGAAATGGGTGATATATACTCACAATTGTGAGAAATTAAGCCAGAATTGCAATTTAAACTCATATTTCAGGCTTTCTTTCTCAAAAATGGATGATATAAACTTAAAATTGTGAGAAATAAAGCCAGAATTGCAATATAAACTCACAATTCAAGCTTTCTTTATCAGAAATGGGTGATATATACTCACAGTTGTGAGAAATTAAGCCAGAATTGCAATATAAACTCATTATTCAGGCTTTCTTTCTCAGAAATTGGTGATATATACTCACAACTGTGAGAAATAAAGCCAGAATTCTACATTAACTCATAATTCAGGCTTTCTTTCTCAAAAATGGATGATATATACTCACAATTGTGAGAAATAAAGCCAGAATTGCAATATAAACTCACAATTCAAGCTTTCTTTATCAGAAATGGGTGATATATACTCACAGTTGTGAGAAATTAAGCCAGAATTGCAATATAAACTCATTATTCAGGCTTTCTTTCTCAGAAATGGATGATATATACTCACAATTGTGAAAAATAAAGCCAGAATTGCAATATAAACTCATAATTCAGGCTTTCTTTCTCAGAAATGGGTGATATATACTCACAATTGTGAGAAATTAAGCCAGAATTGCAATTTAAACTCATATTTCAGGCTTTCTTTCTCAAAAATGCATGATATATTCTCACAATTGTGAGAAATAAAGCCAGAATTCAATATAAACTCATAATTCAGGCTTTCTTTCTCAGAAATGGATAACATAAACTCACAATTGTGAGAAATAAAGCCAGAATTCAATATTAACTAATAATTCAGGCTTTCTTTCTCAGAAATGGATAACATAAACTCACAATTGTGAGAAATAAAGCCAGAATTGCAATATAAACTAATAATTCAGGCTTTCTTTCTCAAAAATGAATGATATAAACTTACAATTGTGAGCATTAAAGCCAGAATTGCAATATAAACTCATAATTAAGGCTTTCTTTCTCAAAAATGGATAACATAAACTCACAATTGTGAGAAATAAAGCCAGAATTGCAATATAAACTAATAATTCAGGCTTTCTTTCTCAGAAATGAATGATATATACTCACAATTGTCAGAAATAAAGCCAGAATTGCAATATAAACTCATAATTCAGGCTTTTTTTTCTCAGAAATGGGTGATATATACTCACAATTGTGAGAAATTAAGCCAGAATTGCAATTTAAACTCATAATTCAGGCTTTCTTTCTCAAAAAAAAATTGATATATACTCACATTTGTGAGAAATAAAGCCAGAATTGCAATATGACCTCATAATTCAGGCTTTCTTTCTCAGAAATGGGTGATATATACTCACAATTGTGAGAAATTAAGCCAGAATGGCAATATAAACTCATAATTCAGGCTTTCTTTCTCAGAAATGGGTGATATATACTCACAATTGTGAGAAATGAAGCCAGAATTGCAATATGAACTCATAATTCAGGCTTTCTTTCTCAAAAATTAATGATATAAACGTACAATTGTGAGCATTAAAGCGAGAATTGCAATATAAACTCATAATTAAGGCTTTCTTTCTCAAAAATGTATGATATAAACTTAAAATTGTGAGCATTAAAGCCAGAATTCAATATTAACTCATAATTCAGGCTTTCTTTCTCAGAAATTGGTGATATATACTCACAACTGTGAGAAATAAAGCCAGAATTCTATATTAACTCATAATTCTGGCTTTCTTTCTCAAAAATGGATGATATATACTCACAATTGTGAGAAATAAAGCCAGAATTGCAATATAAACTCACAATTCAGGCTTTATTTCTCAAAAATTAATGATATAAACGTACAATTGTGAGCATTAAAGCCAGAATTCAATATTAACTCATAATTCAGGCTTTCTTTCTCAGAAATTGGTGATATATACTCACAACTGTGAGAAATAAAGCCAGAATTCTATATTAACTCATAATTCTGGCTTTCTTTCTCAAAAATGGATGATATATACTCACAATTGTGAGAAATAAAGCCAGAATTGCAATATAAACTCACAATTCAAGCTTTCTTTATCGGAAATGGGTGATATATACTCACAGTTGTGAGAAATTAAGCCAGAATTGCAATATAAACTCATTATTCAGGCTTTCTTTCTCAGAAATTGGTGATATATACTCACAATTGTGAAAAATAAAGCCAGAATTGCAATATAAACTCATAATTCAGGCTTTCTTTCTCAGAAATGGGTGATATATACTCACAATTGTGAGAAATTAAGCCAGAATTGCAATTTAAACTCATATTTCAGGCTTTCTTTCTCAAAAATGCATGATATATTCCCACAATTGTGAGAAATAAAGCCAGAATTCAATATAAACTCATAATTCAGGCTTTCTTTCTCAGAAATGGATAACATAAACTCACAATTGTGAGAAATAAAGCCAGAATTGCAATATAAACTAATAATTCAGGCTTTCTTTATCAGAAATGGGTGATATATACTCACAATTGTGAGAAATTAAGCCAGAATTGCAATTTAAACTCATATTTCAGGCTTTCTTTCTCAAAAATGGATGATATAAACTTAAAATTGTGAGAAATAAAGCCAGAATTGCAATATAAACTCACAATTCAAGCTTTCTTTATCAGAAATGGGTGATATATACTCAAGGTTGTGAGAAATTAAGCCAGAATTGCAATATAAACTCATTATTCAGGCTTTCTTTCTCAGAAATTGGTGATATATACTCACAACTGTGAGAAATAAAGCCAGAATTCTACATTAACTCATAATTCAGGCTTTCTTTCTCAAAAATGGATGATATATACTCACAATTGTGAGAAATAAAGCCAGAATTGCAATATAAACTCACAATTCAAGCTTTCTTTATCAGAAATGGGTGATATATACTCACAGTTGTGAGAAATTAAGCCAGAATTGCAATATAAACTCATAATTCAGGCTTTCTTTCTCAGAAATGGGTGATATATACTCACAATTGTGAGAAATAAAGCCAGAATTCAATATAAACTCATAATTCAGGCTTTCTTTCTCAGAAATGGATAACATAAACTCACAATTGTGAGAAATAAAGCCAGAATTCAATATTAACTAATAATTCAGGCTTTCTTTCTCAGAAATGGATAACATAAACTCACAATTGTGAGAAATAAAGCCAGAATTGCAATATAAACTAATAATTCAGGCTTTCTTTCTCAAAAATGAATGATATAAACTTACAATTGTGAGCATTAAAGCCAGAATTGCAATATAAACTCATAATTAAGGCTTTCTTTCTCAAAAATGGATGATATATACTCACAATTGTGAGAAATAAAGCCAGAATTGCAATATAAACTCATAATTCAGGCTTTCTTTCACAAAAATGGATAACATAAACTCACAATTGTGAGAAATATGAAACAGTCTTTACTAGCTCATTCGTTTCCACAAAAATGCAGCACAAATAAGCAAGCATTTTAACGTTTTCAATACACTAATCTACTATTACTGTTCAATCGCTGGAGTGTTTTTATTTTTTATTTTTTAAATGCCTTTAAAATGTGTAGTTTTGTGAACACGGACGAAGAAACGCCAGCCCTGAAGCTCATCCGTAAACCATATAAAGAAGCTCATATGCGCTTAATATAGCTCTTTAAAATGATATTATGTTTACATTGCGTACAGTCGCTGGAGTGTTTTTATTTAAATGCTTTTAAAAGAGGCTCAGTGATGTAGTTCGCAGACCGAGAGCTCGGAGCCTTGACTCTCATGTCAGTACAACAGAAAACACTGGCTGAAGGCAGCTCTCTCCGTTTTAAATGAAACTGCTTGCAAACTCCTGAAATTAGCTCTTGTTCAAAGGGGTTGACGGAATGAAATCGCTGGAACATTTAAATTTTAAAAGGCCGTATTTATTTTCATTTTCCGCTCCACCCCTTCAGTGGAGTGGAATGGCTTAAACTGGGCATTATTTTTCGTACTTGACCTGTGGTTAGAGGCATTGTTTCTTGTAAGTAAGACATATGGCTTAATAAATTATGTTCTTGGGCATAATTTGCAAGCTAACATGCAGTAAAAGCTATAACCTACGTTTAACCTAAATATAAATGATTTTATTCAGTATTTTTGTGCGTCCTCTATAAAGCAACATTTATGAGTAGTGCGCATGCGCACAAATGCCTAAGGGAACTTTCGGAGTATAAGAGGGAAACTGTGCTAAATCAAACATAAAATACAGCGAAATGACAGGGAGCAAGAAAATATTACGTGAGTGATTAGGTGCTTTGTTCAATACAGGTGCATTTTTTTGAGAACTCTAATCAGTTAAATAGCATAAGTTATTGGTGAGGTTAACAACAGCCGTACTTTGTTGAACTAACGTGGTTCAAACGATGAGACCATATGAAACAGTCTTTACTAGCTTATTCATTTCCACAAAAATGCTGCACAAATAAGCAAGCATTTTAACGTTTTAAAAACACTAATCTACAATTATTGTTCAATCGCTGGAGTGTTTTATTTTTTATTATTTTTAATGCCTTTAAAATATGTAGTTTTGTGAACACGGACGAAGAAACGCCAGCCCCGAAGCTCATCCGTAGACCACATAAACAGCTCATATGCGCTTAATATAGCTCTTTAAAATGATATTCTGTTTACATTGCGTACAGTCGCTGGAGTGTTTTTATTTAAATGCTTTTAAAGAGGCTCAGTGATGTAGTTCGCAGACCGAGAGCTCGGAGCCTTGACTCTCATGTCAGTAAAACAGAAAACACTGGCTGAAGGCAGCTCTCTCCGTTTTAAATGAAACTGCTTGCAAACTCCTGAAATTAGCTCTTGTTCAAAGGGGTTGACGGAATGAAATCGCTGGAACATTTAAATTTTAAAAGGCCGTATTTATTTTCATTTTCCGCTCCACCCCTTCAGTGGAGTGGAATGGCCTAAACTGGGCATTATTTTTCGTACGTGACCTGTGGTTAGAAGCATTGTTTCTTGTTAGCAAGACATATGGCTTAATAAATTATGTTCTTGGGCATAATTTGCAAGCTAACATGAAGTACAAGCTATAACCTACATTTAACCTAAATATAAATGATTTTATTCAGTATTTTTGTGCGTCCTCTATAAAGCACCATTTATGAGTAGTGCTCATGCGCACAAATGCCTAAGGGAACTTTCGGAGTATAAGAGGGAAACTGTGCTAAATCAAACATAAAATACAGCGAAATGACAGGGAGCAAGAAAATATTACGTGAGTGATTAGGTGCTTTGTTCAATACAGGTGCATTTTTTTGAGAACTCTAATCAGGTAAATAGCAGAAGTTATTAGTTGGTCATTAAAAACGGCCGTGCTTTGTTGAACTATGTGGTTCAAACGATGAGACCATATTCATGAAACAGTCTTTACTAGCTAATTCGTTTCCACAAAAATGCAGCACAAATAAGCAAGCATTTTAACGTTTTCAATACACTAATCTACTATTACTGTTCAATCGCTGGAGTGTTTTTATTTTTTATTTTTTAAATGCCTTTAAAATGTGTAGTTTTGTGAACACGGACGAAGAAACGCCAGCCCTGAAGCTCATCCGTAAACCATATAAAGCAGCTCATATGCGCTTAATATAGCTCTTTAAAATGATATTATGTTTACATTGCGTACAGTCGCTGGAGTGTTTTTATTTAAATGCTTTTAAAAGAGGCTCAGTGATGTAGTTCGCAGACCGAGAGCTCGGAGCCTTGACTCTCATGTCAGTACAACAGAAAACACTGGCTGAAGGCAGCTCTCTCCGTTTTAAATGAAACTGCTTGCAAACACCTGAAATTAGCTCTTGTTCAAAGGGGTTGACAGAATGAAATCGCTGGAACATTTAAATTTTAAAAGGCCGTATTTATTTTCATTTTCCGCTCCACCCCTTCAGTGGAGTGGAATGGCTTAAACTGGGCATTATTTTTCGTACTTGACCTGTGGTTAGAGGCATTGTTTCTTGTAAGTAAGACATATGGCTTAATAAATTATGTTCTTGGGCATAATTTGCAAGCTAACATGCAGTAAAAGCTATAACCTACGTTTAACCTAAATATAAATGATTTTATTCAGTATTTTTGTGCGTCCTCTATAAAGCAACATTTATGAGTAGTGCGCATGCGCACAAATGCCTAAGGGAACTTTCGGAGTATAAGAGGGAAACTGTGCTAAATCAAACATAAAATACAGCGAAATGACAGGGAGCAAGAAAATATTACGTGAGTGATTAGGTGCTTTGTTCAATACAGGTGCATTTTTTTGAGAACTCTAATCAGTTAAATAGCATAAGTTATTGGTGAGGTTAACAACAGCCGTACTTTGTTGAACTAACGTGGTTCAAACGATGAGACCATATGAAACAGTCTTTACTAGCTTATTCGTTTCCACAAAAATGCTGCACAAATAAGCAAGCATTTTAACGTTTTAAATACACTAATCTACAATTATTGTTCAATCGCTGGGGTGTTTTTTTTTTTTTAATGCCTTTAAAATATGTAGTTTTGTGAACACGGACGAAGAAACACCAGCCCCGAAGCTCATCCGTAAACCACATAAACAGCTCATATGCGCTTAATATAGCTCTTTAAAATGATATTCTGTTTACATTGTGTACAGTCGCTGGAGTGTTTTTATTTAAATGCTTTTAAAGAGACCGAGAGCTCGGAGCCTTGACTCTCATGTCAGTAAAACAGAAAACACTGGCTGAAGGCAGCTCTCTCCGTTTTAAATGAAACTGCTTGCAAACTCCTGAAATTAGCTCTTGTTCAAAGGGGTTGACGGAATGAAATCGCTGGAACATTTAAATTTTAAAAGGCCGTATTTATTTTCATTTTCCGCTCCACCCCTTCAGTGGAGTGGAATGGCCTAAACTGGGCATTATTTTTCGTACGTGACCTGTGGTTAGAAGCATTGTTTCTTGTTAGCAAGACATATGGCTTAATAAATTATGTTCTTGGGCATAATTTGCAAGCTAACATGAAGTAAAAGCTATAACCTACGTTTAACCTAAATATAAATGATTTTATTCAGTATTTTTGTGCGTCCTCTATAAAGCAACATTTATGAGTAGTGCGCATGCGCACAAATGCCTAAGGGAACTTTCGGAGTATAAGAGGGAAACTGTGCTAAATCAAACATAAAATACAGCGAAATGACAGGGAGCAAGAAAATATTACGTGAGTGATTAGGTGCTTTGTTCAATACAGGTGCATTTTTTTGAGAGCTCTAATCAGTTAAATAGCATAAGTTATTGGTGAGGTTAACAACAGCCGTACTTTGTTGAACTAACGTGGTTCAAACGATGAGACCATATGAAACGTCTAGGTTACGAAGGTAACCCACGTTCCCTGAAGGAGGGAACGGAGACGTTACATGGGATCTCGCTTGAGAGACCGATCATCTCTGAGCCTTATATCAAAAGGCCAATTGCAAATTGGCGAGTGGACGTGCGCGGCGGCCACGCCCCGTACATACGGGTATATAAGATGGCCGCGCGCATCACTCAGTTAGGCTTTTGCTGAAGAGCCGATCGAGCCGGCGTCAGCGCGACGCCAGGGCGTGGCAGGGGAATGTAACGTCTCCGTTCCCTCCTTCAGGGAACGTGGGTTACCTTCGTAACCTAGACGTTCCCCTTCAGTCGAATCACTTCGACGTTACATGGGAACTAGCCCTATGGAAAAGGCCACGACCCTGACGCCGCGTTACGCAACGACTTCACGTGCTGACAAGTATACGTGCCGGCAGGCGAAGTGTAACGTAACCTTCCCAACGCCCTGAGGCCCAATAAGGGGGCCCTTCCAGGGATGCCAGTTGTACTGAAGCATGGGTTGGGGGGGCGGAGCACATGAAATCTTTACATGTGGAAATGAGAATAATTCAATATATCCATAAAGGTTTTTAGGGATACACGAGGGAAACAGCGGTCTCCTCCGCTGGAATAATAAAAACTAAGCCACAACCTGCGGGGCGAAGGAGACCCAGGCAGGATCACAGTCAGGAACTACTCCGCATCTAGGCCGGACTGCGGGGCGCGGAGGACCCAGGGTTCGCCGGAGGGAACATTCTGGGAAATAGCGCACGGATCCCCGTGGGAGTGGCGCAGCAAGCCGACACCAGCCATCCTCCCGCTCGCCTAAGTCTTACGTCAAGACACGGGAGGATACGGCCTCTACGCGGAGGTTGTAAAACCTAGCGAAGGTGTTGGATGTCGCCCAGCCCGCAGCTCTACAGATGTCCGCTAGTGAGGCGCCATGAGCCAACGCGTAGGATGAGGCAACACTCCTAGTGGAGTGGGCATGAACACCTAAGGGGCATGGCTCTCCCTGATATAAGTAAGATAGGGAGATGGCTTCTACCACCCAATGGGCCAACCTCTGTTTGGAGACAGCATTCCCTTTCTGCTGACCTCCGAAGCAGACAAAGAGCTGCTCGGTGCGCCTGAAGTGCCGAGTACGGTCTACGTAAGTACGCAGAGCACGAACGGGGCAGAGCAGCGCAGAAGCTGGGTCTGCCTCCTCCGGGGGCAGAGCTTGCAGGTTCACCACCTGATCGCGGAAGGGCGTGGTGGGAACCTTGGGCACATAACCGGGCCGGGGTCTCAAGGTGACGTGAGAATCTCCGGGCCCGAACTCAAGGCACGTTTCGTTGACAGAGAAAGCTTGTAGGTCCCCTACCCTCTTGATGGAGGCCAGTGCAGTCAGGAGCGCTGTCTTAAGAGACAGAAATTTTAGCTCAACTGAGGCAAGTGGCTCGAATGGGGCGTCCCGTAGGCCACGGAGGGCGACGGAGAGATCCCAAGAGGGTATGAGGTGCGGTCTGGGAGGATTAAGTCTCCGGGCACCTCTAAGGAACCTCACGACCAGTGGGTGCTTACCTAGGGATGTTCCATCTACTGCGTCATGATACGCCGCAATAGCAGCGACGTAGACTTTGAGAGTCGAAGGGGACAGCCTGCGCTCCAACTTCTCTTGCAGGAAGGAAAGCACTACTGCAATCGTGCATCTCTGGGGGTCCTCATTTCGAGAGGAGCACCAGTCAACGAACAGACCCCACCTCAGAGCATAAGCCTGCCTGGTAGAGGGGGCTCGGGACTGAATGATGGTGTTTCTCACGGCCTGGGGAAGGCCGGCGAGGTCTGACGCGTCCCGTCCAGGAGCCAGACATGAAGGTTCCACAGGTCGGGACGCGGGTGCCAAATCGTGCCCATCCCCTGAGAAAGAAGGTCTTTCCTCAAGGGGATTTTCCAGGGAGGGGCTGCCGCGAGGGAAATGAGTTCTGGAAACCAGGTCCGGGTGGGCCAATAAGGCGCGACCAGCAAGACCTTCTCCTCGTCCTCCCGGATCTTGCACAGGGTCTGTGCAAGGAGGCTCACTGGGGGAAAGGCGTACTTGAGCCCCGGCGGCCAGCTGTGTGCCAGGGCGTCTCTGCCGAGGGGAGCCTGGGTCAGAGAGAAAAAGAGCTGGCAGTGGGAGGTTTCGGGGGAGGCGAACAGATCTATCTGAGCCTGGCCGAATCGACTCCAAATCAGCTGGACTGTCTCGGGGTGGAGCCGCCATTCTCCGGGGTGGGTGGACTGCCGTGAGAGCTGATCTGCTGCACGGTTGAGTTCCCCTGGAATGTGAATGGCACGCAGCGACTTCAGCCACGTTTGACTCCAAAGGAGCAGACGGCGGGCGAGTTGTGACATGCGAGGTGAGCGAAGGCCGCCCTGGCGATTGATATACGCCACAGTCGCAGTGCTGTCGGTGTAAACAAGCACGTGCTTCTGACGCAGCGTCGATCGGAAGCGACGAAGGGCCAGAAGCACGGTCAACAACTCGAGGCAATTGATATGCCACTGCAGCTGAGGTCCTATCCAGGAGCCCGAGGCTGCTTGCCCGTTGCATATAGCACCCCAACCCGTGGTGGAGGCATCTGTGTGCACCACGACATGCCTGGAAACCTGTCCCAAGGGAACTCCGGCCCGAAGGAAGACAGGGTCTGACCACGGGCTGAAAAGGCGGCGACACTGCGGGGAAACGCCAATCCGAAGTGTGCCACGGTGCCATGCCCGTCTTGGGACTCGATCGTGTAACCAGCGCTGAAGCGGTCTCATATGAAGCAAGCCCAGCGGCGTGACCGCGGCTGCAGCTGCCATATGCCCCAGGAGCCTCTGAAAAGTTTTGAGAGGGACCGCTGGTTTGTGTCTGAATAAGTCCAGACATCTCAGCACCGACTGCGCGCGCTCGTTTGTGAGGCGGGCTGTCATATTGATCGAGTCCAGCTCCACGCCGAGAAAAGAGATCCTCTGCACTGGGGAGAGTTTGCTCTTTCCTCGGTTGACCTGAAGGCCCAGATGGCTGAGGTGCCGGAGCACCAGGTCCCTCTGCTCGCACAGCAGATCTCGTGAGTGAGCTACCAAGAGCCAGTCGTCGAGATAGTTGAGAATGCGAAGCCCCGACTGCCAAAGAGGGGTCAGAGCGGCTTCCGCAACCTTGGTGAAGACGCGGGGAGAGAGGGACAGGCCAAATGGGAGGACCTTGTACTGATACGCTCGGCCTTCGAAGGCAAACCGAAGAAAGGGTCTGTGACGAGGAAGGATCGAGACGTGAAAGTACGCGTCCTTCAGGTCGATGGCTGCAAACCAATCCTGGGGACGAATGCAGGTTAGCATGCGTCTCGTCGTGAGCATCTTGAACGGCAGCCTGAGAAGGGACCGATTCAGAGCTCTGAGGTCCAGGATGGGTCTTAACCCACCGCTCTTTTTGGGCACGATGAAGTAGGGACTGTAAAACCCTGACTTCATCTCGGCTGGAGGGACTGGCTCGATTGCGTCCTTCGCCAGTAGGACTGCAACCTCCGCACGCAGGACAGTGGCGTGCGTGTCCGAATGGACAGTAGTAAAATGGACACCTCTGTACCTGGGCGGACGCCTGGCGAATTGAATCGCATAGCCGAGACGTACCGTCCGTATCAACCACCGCGAGGGGTTGGGGAGCTGAAGCCACGCGCTCAACCGGCTCGCTAGCGGTATCAAGGGAACGTTGACCGACGTGACCGCGGTGGGGCAGCCTAAGGGGGCGGGGGGAAGGGGACTGACCCCAGAGAACGCTGAGTTCTGGGGGAGAGTCTGGCCGCGAAAAGCAGCGCTTACCTTCTTCCCTGGATCCCGCGCTGGCGATGCCGGGCTCCGAGTCCGACGTCGAGGAGTGTAAGTTCTGCTCGAGAGGGGAACTCGGGGCCGAGGCCCCAGAGGTGAGGAAATTTGCTCTTTTTGTGAAAAAGTGGGTACCGCCGACCCGTAGGCCGGCGGCGATGTTAAGCTCTGTGTGCACAGAAGCTCCCGGCCCTCCACCAGGAGTGGGGAAGTTGATGTCACTGTCCCCCGAAGAGCAATCTCCACCACCTCTGGGTTGCCCGCATCAGGGACGCCTCGCAGGTTTCTTGCGGGGGGTTTTCTTAGCCGGTCCCTGAGAGGCGGGCGGCGCCGCTCTCCTGCGGCCGGCTCTGCGCCGGGTAGCCATCCCGGCTTCGTGACCCTCGGCGGGAGCTGGAGTTGACCTACTGGCCGCAGGGGGGCGCCCTCGGCGACGGGCAGGCGGAGGCGGGGCCACCGGCGGCGGGATGTTGACTTCGCGGCGGGGCAGGATATGCTTGATGGCCTCCGTCTGCTTTTGGACTGCCGAGAATTGCTGGGCGAAATCCTCGACAGTGTCGCCGAACAGGCCGCTCTGGGAGACGGGGGCGTCGAGAAAGCGAGCTTTGTCGGCGTCCGCCATCTGAGCCAGATTGAGCCATAGGTGTCGCTCCTGGACCACGGCTGTGGACATCACCTGACCAAGAGACCGCGCCGTGACCTTCGTCGCTCGAAGAGCGAAGTCGGTGGCGGCGCGGAGTTCCTGCATCACTTCTTGATCAGGACCACCCTCGTCCAGCTGTTTCAGCGCCTGCGCCTGGTAGACCTGTAAGGTGGCCATGGCGTGGAGGGCAGAGGCAGCCTGTCCAGCAGCGCGGTAGACGCGGCCCGCAAGGGCGGACGAGCGCTCACACGCTTTGGAGGGTAGATGCGGTCGGTCCCGCCAGGTGGTGGCGCCACGCGGGCACAGATGCACCGCGACAGCGCGCTCCACCTGGGGAACCGACTCGTATCCCCGGGCTGCCCCGCCATCGAGGGTGGCGAGGGGGGAGGAGCTGGGGCGGAGACGCGATGAAAACGGCGCCCGCCAGGTTTTGACCAGCTCCTCATGCACCTCCGGAAAGAATGGAACGGAGGGAGGGCGCGGCGGAACCGCAGGCGCCCCCCTCAGGAACCAGTCGCCAAGCCTAGAGGGATCGGGAGGAGGTAGATCTGACACCTCGAGGCCGATCCCCCTGGCGGCACGGAGGAGCATAGCCGACAGCTCAGCGTCCATGTCAGCCGGAGCAGCAACCACGGGAGGGCGCTGGCCCGGCGAGATATCCGCCTCGCCGTCAGACTCACCCTCTGACGCAGCGACAGACATCTCTTCCTCTGGAGGAGCGCCAAAGGAGATGCTCGGCCCGGATACCGGGGAAGCATACTGCTCTGGCCACTCAACGGGGCCACGCTGGGGTGCAGACGGTCGCGGGGCTTTGGAAGCCGGCGGCGCGGTCTGCACCGTAACCTTTAAATCCCCCCTTTGCCTCGCCACGGCGGCCGAAAAGCACTGACGGCTTAACGACGGGCCGCGGGGCGCAGAGGGGAGCCGTCTTGCAAAAGAGCGGCGGTTTTTCAGCGTGACCATGGTCATGCACTCACAATGCTCGCATGAACCATCCATGAACGCTGCCTCAGCATGCTCTAAGCCCAGGCATGTGAGGCAGTGTTCATGTCCGTCCTCAGAAGTGAGGAAACTGCCACATCCAGTAGCGCACGGCCGGAATACCATCCTGAAAAGGACGCTTCACGGCCGTGAGAAATTGCTCTTTTTAGATCCTGGTCTGCCCAGGGAGGAACCGCGGCACTCTGTGCACTGCTGGGGCTGCTCGCTGGAGCGCAGGAGGCTTTTAATGGCCGTTAAAACGGCCGCCCGCAGGATACCGCTGACGGCTGCCAAAGACACTCTTTTAGTCAATCTCTTTTAGATGGCAGCACGTCAGCGGAGAAGAGCTCAGGAACGTTGTCTTTGTTTTTCAGTTGAAGTCTGTAGGCTCGAGCAGAAAGGCTCTGAAAGCAAAAGTCTAACTGAGTGATGCGCGCGGCCATCTTATATACCCGTATGTACGGGGCGTGGCCGCCGCGCACGTCCACTCGCCAATTTGCAATTGGCCTTTTGATATAAGGCTCAGAGATGATCGGTCTCTCAAGCGAGATCCCATGTAACGTCGAAGTGATTCGACTGAAGGGGAACAGTCTTTACTAGCTTATTCGTTTCCACAAAAATGCTGCACAAATAAGCTAGCATTTTAACGTTTTAAAAACACTAATCTACAATTATTGTTCAATCGCTGGAGTGTTTTATTTTTTATTATTTTTAATGCCTTTAAAATATGTAGTTTTGTGAACACGGACGAAGAAACGCCAGCCCCGAAGCTCATCCGTAAACCACATAAACAGCTCATATGAGCTTAATATAGCTCTTTAAAATGATATTCTGTTTACATTGTGTACAGTCGCTGGAGTGTTTTTATTTAAATGCTTTTAAAGAGGCTCAGTGATGTAGTTCGCAGACCGAGAGCTCGGAGCCTTGACTCTCATGTCAGTAAAACAGAAAACATTGGCTGAAGGCAGCTCTCTCCGTTTTAAATGAAACTGCTTGCAAACTCCTGAAATTAGCTCTTGTTCAAAGGGGTTGACGGAATGAAATCGCTGGAACATTTAAATTTTAAAAGGCCGTATTTATTTTCATTTTCCGCTCCACCCCTTCAGTGGAGTGGAATGGCCTAAACTGGGCATTATTTTTCCTACGTGACCTGTGGTTAGAAGCATTGTTTCTTGTTAGCAAGACATATGGCTTAATAAATTATGTTCTTGGGCATAATTTGCAAGCTAACATGAAGTACAAGCTATAACCTACATTTAACCTAAATATAAATGATTTTATTCAGTATTTTTGTGCGTCCTCTATAAAGCAACATTTATGAGTAGTGCGCATGCGCACAAATGCCTAAGGGAACTTTCGGAGTATAAGAGGAAAACTGTGCTAAATCAAACATAAAATACAGCGAAATGACAGGGAATAAAAAATATGAAATGAGTGATTAGTTGCTATGTTCAATACAGTTGCTTTTTTTTGAGAACTCTAATCAGGTAAATAGCTGAAGTTATTAGTTGGTCATTAAAAACGGCCGTGCTTTGTTGAACTATGTGGTTCAAACGATGAGACCATATTCATGAAACAGTCTTTACTAGCTAATTCGTTTCCACAAAAATGCAGCACAAATAAGCAAGCATTTTAACGTTTTCAATACACTAATCTACTATTACTGTTCAATCGCTGGAGTATTTTTATTTTTTATTTTTTAAATGCCTTTAAAATGTGTAGTTTTGTGAACACGGACGAAGAAACGCCAGCCCTGAAGCTCATCCGTAAACCATATAAAGCAGCTCATATGCGCTTAATATAGCTCTTTAAAATGATATTATGTTTACATTGCGTACAGTCGCTGGAGTGTTTTTATTTAAATGCTTTTAAAAGAGGCTCAGTGATGTAGTTCGCAGACCGAGAGCTCGGAGCCTTGACTCTCATGTCAGTAAAACAGAAAACACTGGCTGAAGGCAGCTCTCTCCGTTTTAAATGAAACTGCTTGCAAACACCTGAAATTAGCTCTTGTTCAAAGGGGTTGACGGAATGAAATCGCTGGAACATTTAAATTTTAAAAGGCCGTATTTATTTTCATTTTCCGCTCCACCCCTTCAGTGGAGTGGAATGGCCTAAACTGGGCATTATTTTTCGTACGTGACCTGTGGTTAGAAGCATTGTTTCTTGTTAGCAAGACATATGGCTTAATAAATTATGTTCTTGGGCATAATTTGCAAGCTAACATGAAGTAAAAGCTATAACCTACGTTTAACCTAAATATAAATGATTTTATTCAGTATTTTTGTGCGTCCTCTATAAAGCAACATTTATGAGTAGTGCGCATGCGCACAAATGCCTAAGGGAACTTTCGGAGTATAAGAGGGAAACTGTGCTAAATCAAACATAAAATACAGCGAAATGACAGGGAGCAAGAAAATATTACGTGAGTGATTAGGTGCTTTGTTCAATACAGGTGCATTTTTTGAGAACTCTAATCAGGTAAATAGCAGAAGTTATTAGTTGGTCATTAAAAACGGCCGTGCTTTGTTGAACTATGTGGTTCAAACGATGAGACCATATTCATGAAACAGTCTTTACTAGCTAATTCGTTTCCACAAAAATGCAGCACAAATAAGCAAGCATTTTAACGTTTTCAATACACTAATCTACTATTACTGTTCAATCGCTGGAGTGTTTTTATTTTTTATTTTTTAAATGCCTTTAAAATGTGTAGTTTTGTGAACACGGACGAAGAAACGCCAGCCCTGAAGCTCATCCGTAAACCATATAAAGCAGCTCATATGCGCTTAATATAGCTCTTTAAAATGATATTATGTTTACATTGCGTACAGTCGCTGGAGTGTTTTTATTTAAATGCTTTTAAAAGAGGCTCAGTGATGTAGTTCGCAGACCGAGAGCTCGGAGCCTTGACTCTCATGTCAGTACAACAGAAAACACTGGCTGAAGGCAGCTCTCTCCGTTTTAAATGAAACTGCTTGCAAACACCTGAAATTAGCTCTTGTTCAAAGGGGTTGACGGAATGAAATCGCTGGAACATTTAAATTTTAAAAGGCCGTATTTATTTTCATTTTCCGCTCCACCCCTTCAGTGGAGTGGAATGGCTTAAACTGGGCATTATTTTTCGTACGTGACCTGTGGTTAGAGGCATTGTTTCTTGTAAGTAAGACATATGGCTTAATAAATTATGTTCTTGGGCATAATTTGCAAGCTAACATGCAGTAAAAGCTATAACCTACGTTTAACCTAAATATAAATGATTTTATTCAGTATTTTTGTGCGTCCTCTATAAAGCACCATTTATGAGTAGTGCGCATGCGCACAAATGCCTAAGGGAACTTTCGGAGTATAAGAGGAAAACTGTGCTAAATCAAACATAAAATACAGCGAAATGACAGGGAATAAAAAATATTAAATGAGTGATTAGTTGCTATGTTCAATACAGTTGCTTTTTTTTGAGAACTCTAATCAGGTAAATAGCTGAAGTTATTAGTTGGTCATTAAAAACGGCCGTGCTTTGTTGAACTATGTGGTTCAAACGATGAGACCATATTCATGAAACAGTCTTTACTAGCTAATTCGTTTCCACAAAAATGCAGCACAAATAAGCAAGCATTTTAACGTTTTCAATACACTAATCTACTATTACTGTTCAATCGCTGGAGTATTTTTATTTTTTATTTTTTAAATGCCTTTAAAATGTGTAGTTTTGTGAACACGGACGAAGAAACGCCAGCCCTGAAGCTCATCCGTAAACCATATAAAGCAGCTCATATGCGCTTAATATAGCTCTTTAAAATGATATTATGTTTACATTGCGTACAGTCGCTGGAGTGTTTTTATTTAAATGCTTTTAAAAGAGGCTCAGTGATGTAGTTCGCAGACCGAGAGCTCGGAGCCTTGACTCTCATGTCAGTACAACAGAAAACACTGGCTGAAGGCAGCTCTCTCCGTTTTAAATGAAACTGCTTGCAAACACCTGAAATTAGCTCTTGTTCAAAGGGGTTGACGGAATGAAATCGCTGGAACATTTAAATTTTAAAAGGCCGTATTTATTTTAATTTTCCGCTCCACCCCTTCAGTGGAGTGGAATGGCTTAAACTGGGCATTATTTTTCGTACTTGACCTGTGGTTAGAGGCATTGTTTCTTGTAAGTAAGACATATGGCTTAATAAATTATGTTCTTGGGCATAATTTGCAAGCTAACATGCAGTAAAAGCTATAACCTACGTTTAACCTAAATATAAATGATTTTATTCAGTATTTTTGTGCGTCCTCTATAAAGCACCATTTATGAGTAGTGCGCATGCGCACAAATGCCTAAGGGAACTTTCGGAGTATAAGAGGGAAACTGTGCTAAATCAAACATAAAATACAGCGAAATGACAGGGAGCAAGAAAATATTACGTGAGTGATTAGGTGCTTTGTTCAATACAGGTGCATTTTTTTGAGAGCTCTAATCAGTTAAATAGCATAAGTTATTGGTGAGGTTAACAACAGCCGTACTTTGTTGAACTAACGTGGTTCAAACGATGAGACCATATGAAACAGTCTTTACTAGCTGATTCGTTTCCACAAAAATGCTGCACAAATAAGCAAGCATTTTAACGTTTTAAAAACACTAATCTACAATTATTGTTCAATCGCTGGAGTGTTTTTTTTTTTTTAATGCCTTTAAAATATGTAGTTTTGTGAACACGGACGAAGAAACGCCAGCCCCGAAGCTCATCCGTAAACCACATAAACAGCTCATATGCGCTTAATATAGCTCTTTAAAATGATATTCTGTTTACATTGTGTACAGTCGCTGGAGTGTTTTTATTTAAATGCTTTTAAAGAGGCTCAGTGATGTAGTTCGCAGACCGAGAGCTCGGAGCCTTGACTCTCATGTCAGTAAAACAGAAAACACTGGCTGAAGGCAGCTCTCTCCGTTTTAAATGAAACTGCTTGCAAACTCCTGAAATTAGCTCTTGTTCAAAGGGGTTGACGGAATGAAATCGCTGGAACATTTAAATTTTAAAAGGCCGTATTTATTTTCATTTTCCGCTCCACCCCTTCAGTGGAGTGGAATGGCCTAAACTGGGCATTATTTTTCGTACGTGACCTGTGGTTAGAAGCATTGTTTCTTGTTAGCAAGACATATGGCTTAATAAATTATGTTCTTGGGCATAATTTGCAAGCTAACATGAAGTACAAGCTATAACCTACATTTAACCTAAATATAAATGATTTTATTCAGTATTTTTGTGCGTCCTCTATAAAGCACCATTTATGAGTAGTGCGCATGCGCACAAATGCCTAAGGGAACTTTCGGAGTATAAGAGGGAAACTGTGCTAAATCAAACATAAAATACAGCGAAATGACAGGGAGCAAGAAAATATTACGTGAGTGATTAGGTGCTTTGTTCAATACAGGTGCATTTTTTTGAGAACTCTAATCAGGTAAATAGCAGAAGTTATTAGTTGGTCATTAAAAACGGCCGTGCTTTGTTGAACTATGTGGTTCAAACGATGAGACCATATTCATGAAACAGTCTTTACTACTAATTCGTTTCCACAAAAATGCAGCACAAATAAGCAAGCATTTTAACGTTTTCAATACACTAATCTACTATTACTGTTCAATCGCTGGAGTGTTTTTATTTTTTATTTTTTAAATGCCTTTAAAATGTGTAGTTTTGTGAACACGGACGAAGAAACGCCAGCCCTGAAGCTCATCCGTAAACCATATAAAGCAGCTCATATGCGCTTAATATAGCTCTTTAAAATGATATTATGTTTACATTGCGTACAGTCGCTGGAGTGTTTTTATTTAAATGCTTTTAAAAGAGGCTCAGTGATGTAGTTCGCAGACCGAGAGCTCGGAGCCTTGACTCTCATGTCAGTACAACAGAAAACACTGGCTGAAGGCAGCTCTCTCCGTTTTAAATGAAACTGCTTGCAAACTCCTGAAATTAGCTCTTGTTCAAAGGGGTTGACGGAATGAAATCGCTGGAACATTTAAATTTTAAAAGGCCGTATTTATTTTCATTTTCCGCTCCACCCCTTCAGTGGAGTGGAATGGCCTAAACTGGGCATTATTTTTCGTACTTGACCTGTGGTTAGAGGCATTGTTTCTTGTAAGTAAGACATTTGGCTTAATAAATTATGTTCTTGGGCATAATTTGCAAGCTAACATGCAGTAAAAGCTATAACCTACGTTTAACCTAAATATAAATGATTTTATTCAGTATTTTTGTGCGTCCTCTATAAAGCAACATTTATGAGTAGTGCGCATGCGCACAAATGCCTAAGGGAACTTTCGGAGTATAAGAGGGAAACTGTGCTAAATCAAACATAAAATACAGCGAAATGACAGGGAGCAAGAAAATATTACGTGAGTGATTAGGTGCTTTGTTCAATACAGGTGCATTTTTTTGAGAACTCTAATCAGTTAAATAGCATAAGTTATTGGTGAGGTTAACAACAGCCGTACTTTGTTGAACTAACGTGGTTCAAACGATGAGACCATATGAAACAGTCTTTACTAGCTTATTCGTTTCCACAAAAATGCTGCACAAATAAGCAAGCATTTTAACGTTTTAAAAACACTAATCTACAATTATTGTTCAATCGCTGGAGTGTTTTTTTATTTTTTAATGCCTTTAAAATATGTAGTTTTGTGAACACGGACGAAGAAACGCCAGCCCCGAAGCTCATCCGTAAACCACATAAACAGCTCATATGCGCTTAATATAGCTCTTTAAAATGATATTCTGTTTACATTGTGTACAGTCGCTGGAGTGTTTTTATTTAAATGCTTTTAAAGAGGCTCAGTGATGTAGTTCGCAGACCGAGAGCTCGGAGCCTTGACTCTCATGTCAGTAAAACAGAAAACACTGGCTGAAGGCAGCTCTCTCCGTTTTAAATGAAACTGCTTGCAAACTCCTGAAATTAGCTCTTGTTCAAAGGGGTTGACGGAATGAAATCGCTGGAACATTTAAATTTTAAAAGGCCGTATTTATTTTCATTTTCCGCTCCACCCCTTCAGTGGAGTGGAATGGCCTAAACTGGGCATTATTTTTCGTACGTGACCTGTGGTTAGAAGCATTGTTTCTTGTTAGCAAGACATATGGCTTAATAAATTATGTTCTTGGGCATAATTTGCAAGCTAACATGAAGTACAAGCGATAACCTACATTTAACCTAAATATAAATGATTTTATTCAGTATTTTTGTGCGTCCTCTATAAAGCACCATTTATGAGTAGTGCGCATGCGCACAAATGCCTAAGGGAACTTTCGGAGTATAAGAGGGAAACTGTGCTAAATCAAACATAAAATACAGCGAAATGACAGGGAGCAAGAAAATATTACGTGAGTGATTAGGTGCTTTGTTCAATACAGGTGCATTTTTTTGAGAGCTCTAATCAGTTAAATAGCATAAGTTATTGGTGAGGTTAACAACAGCCGTACTTTGTTGAACTAACGTGGTTCAAACGATGAGACCATATGAAACAGTCTTTACTAGCTTATTCGTTTCCACAAAAATGCTGCACAAATAAGCAAGCATTTTAACGTTTTAAAAACACTAATCTACAATCATTGTTCAATCGCTGGAGTGTTTTATTTTTTATTATTTTTAATGCCTTTAAAATATGTAGTTTTGTGAACACGGACGAAGAAACGCCAGCCCCGAAGCTCATCCGTAAACCACATAAACAGCTCATATGCGCTTAATATAGCTCTTTAAAATGATATTCTGTTTACATTGCGTACAGTCGCTGGAGTGTTTTTATTTAAATGCTTTTAAAGAGGCTCAGTGATGTAGTTCGCAGACCGAGAGCTCGGAGCCTTGACTCTCATGTCAGTAAAACAGAAAACACTGGCTGAAGGCAGCTCTCTCCGTTTTAAATGAAACTGCTTGCAAACTCCTGAAATTAGCTCTTGTTCAAAGGGGTTGACGGAATGAAATCGCTGGAACATTTAAATTTTAAAAGGCCGTATTTATTTTCATTTTCCGCTCCACCCCTTCAGTGGAGTGGAATGGCCTAAACTGGGCATTATTTTTCGTACGTGACCTGTGGTTAGAAGCATTGTTTCTTGTTAGCAAGACATATGGCTTAATAAATTATGTTCTTGGGCATAATTTGCAAGCTAACATGAAGTAAAAGCTATAACCTACGTTTAACCTAAATATAAATGATTTTATTCAGTATTTTTGTGCGTCCTCTATAAAGCAACATTTATGAGTAGTGCGCATGCGCACAAATGCCTAAGGGAACTTTCGGAGTATAAGAGGGAAACTGTGCTAAATCAAACATAAAATACAGCGAAATGACAGGGAGCAAGAAAATATTACGTGAGTGATTAGGTGCTTTGTTCAATACAGGTGCATTTTTTTGAGAACTCTAATCAGGTAAATAGCAGAAGTTATTAGTTGGTCATTAAAAACGGCCGTGCTTTGTTGAACTATGTGGTTCAAACGATGAGACCATATTCATGAAACAGTCTTTACTACTAATTCGTTTCCACAAAAATGCAGCACAAATAAGCAAGCATTTTAACGTTTTCAATACACTAATCTACTATTACTGTTCAATCGCTGGAGTGTTTTTATTTTTTATTTTTTAAATGCCTTTAAAATGTGTAGTTTTGTGAACACGGACGAAGAAACGCCAGCCCTGAAGCTCATCCGTAAACCATATAAAGCAGCTCATATGCGCTTAATATAGCTCTTTAAAATGATATTATGTTTACATTGCGTACAGTCGCTGGAGTGTTTTTATTTAAATGCTTTTAAAAGAGGCTCAGTGATGTAGTTCGCAGACCGAGAGCTCGGAGCCTTGACTCTCATGTCAGTACAACAGAAAACACTGGCTGAAGGCAGCTCTCTCCGTTTTAAATGAAACTGCTTGCAAACTCCTGAAATTAGCTCTTGTTCAAAGGGGTTGACGGAATGAAATCGCTGGAACATTTAAATTTTAAAAGGCCGTATTTATTTTCATTTTCCGCTCCACCCCTTCAGTGGAGTGGAATGGCCTAAACTGGGCATTATTTTTCGTACTTGACCTGTGGTTAGAGGCATTGTTTCTTGTAAGTAAGACATTTGGCTTAATAAATTATGTTCTTGGGCATAATTTGCAAGCTAACATGCAGTAAAAGCTATAACCTACGTTTAACCTAAATATAAATGATTTTATTCAGTATTTTTGTGCGTCCTCTATAAAGCAACATTTATGAGTAGTGCGCATGCGCACAAATGCCTAAGGGAACTTTCGGAGTATAAGAGGGAAACTGTGCTAAATCAAACATAAAATACAGCGAAATGACAGGGAGCAAGAAAATATTACGTGAGTGATTAGGTGCTTTGTTCAATACAGGTGCATTTTTTTGAGAACTCTAATCAGTTAAATAGCATAAGTTATTGGTGAGGTTAACAACAGCCGTACTTTGTTGAACTAACGTGGTTCAAACGATGAGACCATATGAAACAGTCTTTACTAGCTTATTCGTTTCCACAAAAATGCTGCACAAATAAGCAAGCATTTTAACGTTTTAAAAACACTAATCTACAATTATTGTTCAATCGCTGGAGTGTTTTTTTTTTTTTTTAATGCCTTTAAAATATGTAGTTTTGTGAACACGGACGAAGAAACGCCAGCCCCGAAGCTCATCCGTAAACCACATAAACAGCTCATATGCGCTTAATATAGCTCTTTAAAATGATATTCTGTTTACATTGTGTACAGTCGCTGGAGTGTTTTTATTTAAATGCTTTTAAAGAGGCTCAGTGATGTAGTTCGCAGACCGAGAGCTCGGAGCCTTGACTCTCATGTCAGTAAAACAGAAAACACTGGCTGAAGGCAGCTCTCTCCGTTTTAAATGAAACTGCTTGCAAACTCCTGAAATTAGCTCTTGTTCAAAGGGGTTGACGGAATGAAATCGCTGGAACATTTAAATTTTAAAAGGCCGTATTTATTTTCATTTTCCGCTCCACCCCTTCAGTGGAGTGGAATGGCCTAAACTGGGCATTATTTTTCGTACGTGACCTGTGGTTAGAAGCATTGTTTCTTGTTAGCAAGACATATGGCTTAATAAATTATGTTCTTGGGCATAATTTGCAAGCTAACATGAAGTACAAGCGATAACCTACATTTAACCTAAATATAAATGATTTTATTCAGTATTTTTGTGCGTCCTCTATAAAGCACCATTTATGAGTAGTGCGCATGCGCACAAATGCCTAAGGGAACTTTCGGAGTATAAGAGGGAAACTGTGCTAAATCAAACATAAAATACAGCGAAATGACAGGGAGCAAGAAAATATTACGTGAGTGATTAGGTGCTTTGTTCAATACAGGTGCATTTTTTTGAGAGCTCTAATCAGTTAAATAGCATAAGTTATTGGTGAGGTTAACAACAGCCGTACTTTGTTGAACTAACGTGGTTCAAACGATGAGACCATATGAAACAGTCTTTACTAGCTTATTCGTTTCCACAAAAATGCTGCACAAATAAGCAAGCATTTTAACGTTTTAAAAACACTAATCTACAATCATTGTTCAATCGCTGGAGTGTTTTATTTTTTATTATTTTTAATGCCTTTAAAATATGTAGTTTTGTGAACACGGACGAAGAAACGCCAGCCCCGAAGCTCATCCGTAAACCACATAAACAGCTCATATGCGCTTAATATAGCTCTTTAAAATGATATTCTGTTTACATTGCGTACAGTCGCTGGAGTGTTTTTATTTAAATGCTTTTAAAGAGGCTCAGTGATGTAGTTCGCAGACCGAGAGCTCGGAGCCTTGACTCTCATGTCAGTAAAACAGAAAACACTGGCTGAAGGCAGCTCTCTCCGTTTTAAATGAAACTGCTTGCAAACTCCTGAAATTAGCTCTTGTTCAAAGGGGTTGACGGAATGAAATCGCTGGAACATTTAAATTTTAAAAGGCCGTATTTATTTTCATTTTCCGCTCCACCCCTTCAGTGGAGTGGAATGGCCTAAACTGGGCATTATTTTTCGTACGTGACCTGTGGTTAGAAGCATTGTTTCTTGTTAGCAAGACATATGGCTTAATAAATTATGTTCTTGGGCATAATTTGCAAGCTAACATGAAGTAAAAGCTATAACCTACGTTTAACCTAAATATAAATGATTTTATTCAGTATTTTTGTGCGTCCTCTATAAAGCAACATTTATGAGTAGTGCGCATGCGCACAAATGCCTAAGGGAACTTTCGGAGTATAAGAGGGAAACTGTGCTAAATCAAACATAAAATACAGCGAAATG